>NC_133122.1:119344419-119514106 GCF_033568475.1 Henckelia pumila | reverse complement strand
TTTGGCCTTGATATCATGGTCCCACCATGTATCAAGTTTGGCTAACTCTTCTGGACTTATGTCAGCTGGTGCTTCCTTTGGAGGAGATTTTTCTAACACGTAGAGCATCTTCTCCGAAGTCAAGATAATCTTCAACTTACGGAACCATTCCGTATAGTTTGCGCCAGTCAGTTTATTTTGTTCGAGAATAGAGAAAAGTGGATTACGCGAATTCATCTTTATGAAATACTGAAAAGAAACAGACAAATATCAGTGATTGTTTAATTAATTTACTAAGACATAAAATAGGCGAAATTTATTTTATGAATCTCACTCCCACTATTTTAACGATTTCACTACCCTCTAGTGAAAACGGAAAACTGTTTTCCTTAGTGAGAACATAGAGTCCAATTGACAAACTATGGTCCCGAATAATATCAGCCAACCACAATTTTCAAAAGGTAGAGCCCAATTGCTTCCAAAGCAACCTCCACGTTTTTACCTCATATCCAATAAGGGCCCAATAATATGACGCCGTTTATTGTGACATGTCAAGATGACCCATAAATATTAAGTTGTGATGGACGGTCGCCATGTGGATCCCCCAATAATATGAGCCGATCCAATGGGAGTTCCACCCAACTTACAACATGTGTCGATCCAATGTACAGCTTTCCGACGAACGGGCCCCCCCAATAATATGAGCCGGACCGTATCCGCGGGTAGCATCTCATACATTGATCGTTGATGGAAGGTAGGAACATTTAAAAATTTTAAATTTCCTTTATTTATCTTGATATCAATTTTAAATCATATTTAAAATGAGGGATTTTAATTTTGAAAATTTGTCTCATCATTTTAAAATTTTGTATGCTTGCCGGATTCACACAATTTAGTCTAAAACATGCATACAATGATAATATCATATATTATATAGGATGATCGATTCCATTTCTAATCGACCCATGGTTGCCAATCACGAGTCTTAGTCCAATCCTAGGTAATATGAAGTATGCAATGCAATCCTATTACATTGAGCTTCCAATTTACATTTCTTCTGTCTTTATTGTCTGCTGGGCCCACCTCCATCTTCAAATCTTCATCTCCCACTAAGTCTAATGTATTTACAATAAATAACCATGACAAGTAGGGGATATATTTTAAGGGGTGGGAACGGGCCATAAACCAGGCCCGCTTTTATTACATATGACAATTCATATTGGGCCATAAACCAGGCCCATTAATAAATCCAACAACAATAAAAACAAATGTAAATTCCTAACATACACCTACAAAATTGGTCATGGCAATCGATCATCCTTATCCAATAATATTTAATTCAAAATTAATTTATTGGATAACATGCAATGGCAATTTAAATTAAAAGGATAAAATCATATTCCATATAAAATCTTATTTTACATACAAAATCATATTTTATCTTTTTATCAAATAAAATCATATTTTACATATAAAATCCAATTTTATACATAAAATCATATTTTACTCAATATATCCATAAGATCATATCTTATCATCAATTGTACCAAAAATAATTAATTTCATAAAATCTGATTTAACGGATAAAATTTATAAATTTTCCAAAAATTCAAATTTATCCAAAAATCAATTTTAAAATTTTCGGACTCGAACAATTCGATCTGACGCCTCGTGGACCAATCAAAAATAATTTTTGATCGGACCAAAAATAGAATTTTAACATATTAAAATTTTAATTTTAAAATTAAAAATTAATTTTTCCGCGGGCCGCCCGGGACGCTCCCGGGCTGCCCGCGCCCCAAAAGGGCTCGGGCCGGGCAGCGCCGTGCGCCGCCCGAGGCAGCGACTCTCGCTGCCTCCCGGGCAGCGATCCAATCGCTGCCCGTGTTTTTGCCCGAAAAATTTTTAATTTAAAAAAAAAAAATTATTTTGTTTCAAAAACCGAGGCTAAAAAATTTTTGTACAATCGATTAATTTAATCGCTTGATCTGAGCAACCTGGCTCTGATACCACTGTTGGAGAACGGCGATCAGATCAATCAGAATTGATACCCAGTGCAGCGGAAGTTTAAAAATTTTATATGGAACGATTCCATAATGGGTATCAAAACTTTACGATTAAATTGTGTGTGTAAAAATTAAATAACAATTATAAATTTTTACCTCCAATCTCGAATCGAGATTTTGGACACCAACAGATTACTCTGCTCTTGTTGTATATCCCTGGAACTGATGGACGAACTGTTCTTCAATCAGGTCCACGAACAGAGATTTAATCCCTCTGATAGATTGCACTAGAAAATCTATCAGAAGTTTCTACGAAGAGAATTAACGAATTTGATCCGTTAAACCAGACTGTAATTCAAAATTCACAGGCTGGATTTTTCCCGAGCAGAGGGGAGGGGGGCGGCCACTATTTGAGAGAAAACTAGGGTTTTTCGAAATTGTGACATGTGTTGTGTAATTTCTGTACTGCAATAACTTATTTATAATGTGGGCTGCTAACAGCTTAGGGCCCATTAGTCATAAGTTCAAGCCCGACAAGCAAAGCCCGCATGTTCAGAAATAATATAAAATTCATCGTGACTCAGATTGATAAACGATTTTACCTATGTTCACAGAAACCATTTCTGCACCTTTTAAAGTCAAGATAAATTTTTCTGAATCCGAATTCAGTGATTTCCAAAAATGCCCATCCCTATGTCATTTTAGGAAATCTTACTCCTCTACTCTTAAATAAGAAGTCCAACTTCTTTGTTCATTAAATTTAACTCTTTAAATTTAACTATCTCAACGGGGATTAAAAATCCATTACTCTGTGTGACCCTCAATGGTTCAGGGATACAGCTAGCCGTGGGCTCACAACTCCTTGTGACTCGGAACAACAATTTCTGACTTGCCCAACGAATCATGGTAGAGCGCCTAGCAACATCGCCCCATGATTCCCTAGGTATCACTGATAGTGCCTGCAAGAACCAATAGATTTTGGGTAGCGTACAGTACGGTCCCTTCATCCAAATATCCCGATCGAATCAACAACCATTGGTAAATCGAGACTCGTTTCAGATTCGATAACTATGCAATACATCTTGAAGATCAAATAGTGACATCGCATGTGCTACTAAGAAACCATTTCTTAAAACACATCATGTACTCTGGCCAGAGATTCATCACACTAATATCTCCTCAGATCGCATAGGATATCCACACTCGCAAGTATGTGGTGAATCCTTGACAACAAAGCATCGACTCCTATATGTGTTGTAACTGTACCCAATCCCGACACCTGATGACCCCAATAGAGTCGGTAAACGAGTCAAAGCACAGTACTAGCATATAGAGTCTCAATGATGTTTCAAGTAGTAAGGACTAATGGTGTACAACCAAAACCGCGGACTTTATCCACTCGATAAGTGATAACCACTTGGAAAGTCCGGATAGGGTTGTTCGATCATTCATCGTATGAATATCCATTTGCATGCTTCGAACATCTCTATGTTCCTTATCAATGAAACGTGGTACTCTGCATCGAAAATGCTAGTCTTAAACTCGAGCGATCCTTATCCTTATTATCGGACGGCTCAATCGACTAGGAACAGTTTAGAATATACAGTGAATATAAGATGTGTTTCATGATAGACATCCCCATGTACTACCACATCTTACATACACTATAGTATATTCAAGGTCTTTATCAAAACAACAATAGTATATCACAATATAACAATATGAAGAAAGATAAAGTCATTGTCATTAATAAAAGTGTAAATTATATTAAACAAAAGATTGTTTATACAAAGAGTCATCAAAGCCCTTAGCCACAAGTTGGCTCACCGGGCACCCACTCTTTCAGAATCCGCAACTGTGTCTTGCTTGGAACTCTTCCAAGAGACAGCAGCACCATTAAGCATGAATACAAAACCAGAAGTCGATTTCGAATCATCCACGTCACATTGGAAGCTAGAATCAGTATAGCCTTCCAATTTTAATTCTTCACCCCCATAAACCATGAACAAATTCTTAGTCCTTCTTAAGTACTTAAGAATATCTTTCACGGCTTTCCAATGCAATGGACCAGGGTTAGCTTGATATCTGCTTGCAACACTCAGAGCATATGCTATATCAGGACGCGTTGATATCATACCTACATGATATCACCCATTGCTTGATGCATAGTGAACACGTGTCATGTAGTTGCACCCTGCATGTGAATCACCTACTAACTGGCAACTAATAGCATGCATTAAACTTAATAAACAGCAAAATACTTAACAGTAGTAAAACCGTGCGGAAACTTTAACCATAATTCACATATCAGATTACTGTAATATAATCCAGCCTTAAATCTAGCAGTGGACCACAACCATATCAGAAATCTCCTTAAAATGAAAAATTCAAACATTATACAGCTAATAAATCATGCTGTATAAAACAACCTTTCAAAGCTCTCTGCTCCCTATTCCCCCCTTGAACTACCACATTTCCGTCCATCCTGCGACCTTTCCCCATGGAATAGGGTGTCACAAAATACCAACTAGGAACGTGAGCGCTACGCCCTTACATAGACATGATTAACCATAATGATATATATTGCATGCAACATGATGACGTGGTCAAAAGATCATCTGCAAAAGTCCATGCTCAGAACCGGCACCATATGAGTGTGGGGGGCAGCCACCACCGACCACGGATCAACCTCTGGGTGCAACCACACTCGTCTAGTATAACCAGAGTAGACAGACATCAATGCCCCCGCCGTCGCGGTACTCTCAGTGACAGACTAACGAGATATACAGACTGAGGGCCGTTCCTCTATAGATCAGGTCTTAACATAGAATAGCTCACTCAACGAGTATATGCACTCTTGATAATCTGAGTATAACGAAAACAGGTAAAGTCATAGCTTCAAGCCATATAATAATGCCAAATAAATGTCTAACATATAAACAAGTATACTCGCTTGTCAATCTCAGTCACTGTGTACGTACCTCTAGGCGTAGTTCAAGTAAAGTACGATCCTAAGGTTCCAAAGCTATATTCAAACAAGTTCACCGTAACACTACACAAGTATCATATAAAGCCTTAACTAAGCTAATAAGTACTGCTTTGCCCAAAAACTTAAAATCGATTCCCGGGCCATACCTTCGTCTCGAAGTAAGCCCTTTGAAGACGCTAGTCCCTGAATGACTATAACCACAACTTGGATATCATCCAGAACTTCGATTATAACCGATAGGGCCCCTCAAGTGTATATCTCACACTATATTACTCGAAGAAGGAAACATCGGGAGAATTCGTAATTGAAAATGAACTCTGAACGGACCCTATTTATAGCCAAATATTCTCGGCCAGGATCCGGAAACTAATCCGATGTTCAGAATCACGTTAGCTTCCGATCCAGCTCATTGCGTGCATGTCTGCCACGCCAGGATCGGAACATTCCGCGGATCTAAACGCGATCGGAGCTTTCCGATCTATTCTAATGATCGACACTTTGTCAAAACTCGCAAGACTGAGTCATCGATCAAATTGCTGGTCAGCTGGGGATTACGGAAACTATCACATCCCAAGGGATCGGAGCTTCCGTTCCGATCGGTCTTATCATACTATCTAGTATCGGAGCTTACTATCTGATGGGATCGGAGCTTACTATCCTGGATCGGAGCTTTACTATCCCGACCCAAAATTAAAAAGCCCAAATTTTTAATACTATCTGAAGGTCCAAATAAACACACTTCCGAAATTGGTTAAATAAACCCAACCCTTCTACATCATGTTTAAACAATAATTATTATCTATAAAATGGTTTCTGCGGGTATTCTACATTCCTTCCCAGCCTTTAGATATTTCGTTCCCGCAAAATAACATCTAAAGACCACAATCAAGATTAACAATATAACAACATCAAACCATGTCTTAAATACAACAACCGGTAAATTACTATCTATACATGGTAATCAAATAATACCAAAGCAAACAACTCAGGATATTCTGGCTCTGACATACGACTCCTCAAGTTTCCCAAGTTGCTTCTTCAACGCCTGCGGCGCTGGCCAATGTACCATCACAAGTGGTAGATAGTCCTTGTATCCGAAGAACTTTCTCTCTTCCTGTCTAGCGATAAAAAACAGATTGGTCGTTCAAACCAAAAGACAGATGCTGGCTCTAGCTGAATATCAGTAGACTGAATCACATGAGATTCATCAGCTATGTACTGTCGATGCAACGACACATGAAAAACATTGTGTATACTGGAAAGAATGGCGGTAAAGCCAAACGATAAGCAACATCTCCGATCTTCTCCAGTATCTGGAAAGGCCCAATGTAACGAGGAACAACTTGCCTTTCACACTAAATCTCATCACCTTCCTGAAAGGTGATACTCGCATAAAAACATATTCACCAGGCTCAAAACTGAAGTGGCCTGTGGCGAATATTCGCATAACTGGCTTGTCTATCTTGAGCAACTTTGATCCTATGCTTGATCAAATCTACCTTGTCTACAATCTGCTGCACCAATTCAGGACCCTCGACTTGTCGTTCCCCGACTTCATCCCAAAATAACGGAGTACAACACCGTCGACCATACAATGCCTCGAAAGGTGCCATATCAATACTACGATGATAACTGTTATTGTAGGCAAATTCAATCAAAGGTAACTGATCCTGCCAAGATAAACCAAAGTCCATGACAGAAGAACGTAGCATATCCTCCAACGTACGAATAGTGCGCTCTGACTGCCCGTCAGTCTCCGAATGATACACCGTGCTCAAACTCAAAGTGGTACCCAACGCCTCCTGAAAACTACCCCAAAAACGTGAGGTAAATCACGGGTCTCTATCACTGACGATACTCACTGGAATCCCATGTAATCGCACAATCTCCTGGATATATAAGCGTGCCATGCGATCATAAGAATACTCCCGGTTATAAGGAATGAAATGTGCTGATTTTGTCAAACGGTCAACGACAACCCAGATAGCATCACACTGACGTGAAGTCATAGGCAAGTGGGTAACAAAATCCATAGTCACGTGCTCCCACTTCCATTCAGGAATCTCAAGATTCTGCAGTAACCCACCTGGTCGTCGATGTTCAGCCTTGACCTGTTGACAAACCAAACATCTCGAAACAAATTGATAAACACTTCGCTTCATTCCCTTCCACCAGAATCTAGTTTGCAAGTCCTTATACATTTTCATACTTCCAGGATGAACTGATAATCGACTCCTGTGAGCTTGAGATAGAATATCATTCCTGAGCTCCGCAACATTAGGTACAACCACTCTATTAGATAGGCACAATAAACCATCTGCCTGAAAATGGAATCCAGATGTATTAACTCCATTGGCTAGACGTGACAATCGCTGAGTCTTAACATCAATATCTGAGCATATCTGATCCGAGAATACAATGCGGGCTCAGATAGAATAGTATACAAACGAATCCCATTCCTCCATTTCTTGTGCTTGAGCGTAAAACTCAATGAACAACACTCTTGAATCATATGAGATATTTTCATTAGTCTGAAGTGCAGACAGTCTCCTCCTGCCGACTCAAGGCATCAGCAGTAAGATTAGCAAAACCTGGATGATATTTGATTTCACAATCATAATCCTTCAGGAGATCCATCCAGCGTCTCTGTCGCATATTCAACTCTGTCTGAGTGAATAAATACTTCAAACTCTTGTGATCCGTAAATATCTCAAATTTCTCGCCATAAAGATAATGTCTCCAAAATCTAGAGCAAATACAATGGCGGCTAACTCGAGATCATGCACTGGATAGTTATTCTCATGCGCCTTCAACTGTCGAGAAGCATAGCAATAACATGTCCATGCTGTGTCAACACACATCCCAACCCCTGACCAGAGGCATCAGTATAAACAACATAACCTCCTGATCCAGAAGGTAGAGCTAGCACAGGTGCAGTAGTAGTAGTGAGACGTCTACGCAGCTCGTGAAATGACTCCTCACCAATCCGAGACCAAATGAAGGTAACATCTTTCCGAGTAAGCAGAGTAAAAGGCCTGGTCAACTGTGAAAAATTCTCGATGAACCGACGGTAATATCCCGCTAGACCCAAGAAACTACAAATCTCAGCAACCGTTGTCCGGACGAGACCAGTTCAGCACTGCCTCTATCTTACTAGGATCAACAGATATCCCTTCACTAGAAATCACATGACCGAGAAATACTACCCGATCAAGCCAGTTTTCACACTTGCTCAATTTCGCATATAGCTGTTTATCTCGTAACGTCTGTAGAACAATCCTCAAATGTTGTGCATGCTCATTCTTGTCATGAGAATAGACAAGAATATCATCTATGAAGACGATGACAAATCTATCCAGATATTCTCAAAATACTTGATTCATCAGATTCATAAAGACTGCCGGTGCATTCGTCAAACCGAATGGCATCACCAAAAACGCATAATGCCCGTATCTGGTCCTGAAAGCAGTCGTAGATATATCTGAGTCTCGTACCCGCATCTGATGGTATCCAGATCTAAGATCTATCTTCGAATAAACAGAAGTACCCTGTAGTTGATCGAACAGATCATCAATCCGCGGCAAAGGATACTTATTCTTGATGGTGACACGATTCAACTGCCTTTAATCAATACATAATCGCATCGATCCATCCTTTATCTTGACAAACAAAACAGGTGCTCCCCATGGAGAAACACTAGGACGAATATATACCTTATCAAGCAGATCTTGCAACTGCTGTTTCAATTCCCTCATCTCTGACGGTGCCAGACGATAAGGTGCTCGGGATATAGGCATAGTCCCTGGTACTAGATCAATACCAAATTCAACCTCTCGAACCGGAGGAAAACCAGGAATCTCATCAGGGAATACGTCAGGAAACTCGCTGACAATCTGTAGCTGATCAATACCCGGACTACTCGCAGACATATCAACCGCATAGATGAGGTAGCCCTCCCCACCTGACTCCAAGACATGACATGCCTTCAGAGCCGAAACAAGTGGCATCGGAGGTCGCGCACCCTCACCATAAAAGTACCAGCTATCACCATCAACGGGATGAAACTGTACCAGACGCTGATAACAATCCACAGTAGCGTGATACAAAGTCAGCATATCTATTCCCAATAATACAATCAAAATCCTTCATCGCTAATATCATCAAATTAGCCGATAACACATTACCCTCAAATTCCAGAAGGCAACCCATCACTAGACGATTAGTTACTACCTCCTGCTCTAACGAAGTAGATACAACTAAATCCATTTATCTAATGATACGTAAGGTAATCTATGTCTCTTAATGAAGCGACTAGAAATAAAGGAATGCGATGCACAAGTATCAATTAATACAAGTGCAGGAATACCACATAACAAGAAGTTACCTGCCATAATGCGATCGATTCCCTCAGTAGCCTGCTCCTGAGACAGAGCAAACACCTGCCCTTGAGTCTGGGGACGAAAAACCAGAAGAACTCTGTGGTGCTGGCTGCTGACGTGGAAAAGTAGAAGCCTGAGAATCCAACCTGGGATCCCGATCCACTAGCAGAACCCATACGCTGAGGACAATCTCTCCGCAGATGTCCCTGCTGACCACAAATATAACAAGCCCCAGTAGCTCTCCGACATGAAGCTGCAGGATGCTTCCCCACCACAGTGGCTACAAAACTCCTCCTTCTTATTCTTCTTCCCAAAGCGGAAAGTACCTCGTGAACCATGAGAACCAGACAAGTAGTAGGAGTAGAAGAAGATGTAGGTACAGATGGCACAACAGATTAGAGCTCGAGGCTCAACAAATCCACTAGGCTGTGCTGGCATCATCAACTGTCCACGCCTGTTGCTGGTCTCCACAAGACGGCAACGGTTCACCAAAGTCTCATAAGACACAGGGTCATCACAGACGACAACCTGCGCGAAGATATCTTGGTTCAGACCTTGCAGAAAGATATCATACTTCGACGCATCACTCGCATTAATATGAGGGATGAAAGGTAGCAGATCAAGAAATAGCTGCTGATACTGATCAATAGTCATTGATCCTTGCCTCAAAGTAAGTGTGGTAGCCCGTAACCAAAAATCAGTAATTGAGGGATTAATCATAACTACTTGGGTAGAGTTCGGAAGCTCCGAAGGTGAGTTCGGAAGCTCCGATCCGGATCGGAAGCTCCGAACAGGATCGGAAAGCTCCGATCGATTTTTACGTTAGGCATGACGTGTGGCAAGATCGGAAGTTCCGATCAGGACCGGAAGCTCCGATCACCCCTATCCGGAGTCAACAAGTGATATTTTGACACGTGGCAGATCAGGATCTTCGGAAGCTCCGATGGCAGGATCGGACGTTCCGATCGAGGTTCGGACGTTCCGATCAAGGATCGGAAGTTCCGATCGTTTTCTATAAATAGATGGCGAGGCTTCACTTTCATTTGCCAATTCCGAGTTCTCCTTTCCTTTCTAGTCCTTTTGGAGCTGTTTTAGTCTTCTTAGGCTTGGTCCGGAGGTCGGCGAGGCGTTCGGTAGTTGTAGCGGAGTTGTGCCCACGTTCTGGAGGCATCGACATCAAAGGGCTAACGACGAACGAAGGTATTGCTTTTGCTTCCTATAAATATTTAGGAGTATGCAACAGCTTAGTTAAGGCTTTTAGAGCACTTTAATGATAGTAGTATCATTTGGCAGTGTAGAGCAGACTATAGGCGTGGAAACTAGAGTTGGTAAAGCTTGCACTGTTTTGAGGTACGAAAGTACTGTTCGAGATATCCTGACTGAGTATGCTTGTATTATGTGACTGCATGATTTATATGCCATGATATTATGCTGCATTCATTTGCATCTTGCTGTATCTCTTTCGAGATGTCTGTTAGTAGGGTTGTACCCTATCCTGTTAGTGGATGGACTTCCATCGATTTGGGTCCGGCGTATCCACGGTTATCTCGGTATGGGAGCCACCTCCTGAAGCGACGGCACAGCGTGCTACATACCAAGGGCCCGGTCTATCTCTGTTATATGATCCTTGACCTAGAGTCTTTAGGGAGTTCACTTTGCATGCATGTATACTCATACTCTCGCACTGAGCGTTTTATGCTCACGTCTCGTACTCTGTATTTTCTGGACACCCTATTCCATGGGGCAGCTTTGCGATTGGGACGAGGAGGGTGTATCCAGGAGGGGCTAGTCAGTGGTTGGCCAGCTGGAGCTTCGCTTAGGTTTTATTACTGTTGTTTGGGTTTATACAGCTATTCGATTTGGTTGTATATTATTGGATTAATTACAGATTCCTTTACTTGGGATTGTATAATGTTTATGGTTTCCGCAGTTTTATTCTGATATCTGTTTTATTAAGTTAATTGCATGCCAAAGTTCTGTTTAGTAGGTGATCTGGGTAAGGGTCACTACATTTATGGTATCAGAGCATGCAAAAGAATTCTTGGGATTTAGTCTCATCTTGAGGTATTTTTGTAGATGTCAAATCGTGACGACCAGAGTTCTCATGGCAGTTTTGGTGGGCGTTGGGGTGACGATGACGCCGTTCTCGACGAGGCTCCCGGTCGGCATCACCCCAACGCCCACCAACACTGCCATGAGAACTCTGGTCGTCACGATTTGACATCTACAAAAATACCTCAAGATGAGACTAAATCCCAAGAAATCTTTTGCATGCTATGATACCATAAATGTAGTGACCCTTACCCGGATCACCTACTAAACAGAACTTATGCATGCAATTAACTTAATAAAACAGATATCAGAATAAAACTACGGAAACCAATAACATTATACAATCCCGAGAAAAGGAATCTGTAATTATCCAAAATTATACAACCAAATCCCATGCGGTCTAACCAGTTCTCCGCATCCTCCGGAGACTCACCTCCAACTAAGGGCTTAGGACCCATAGCTAAGAATCGACGCACAGTGAAACGCTCGTCGTCATGGTGACGATGACGCCGTTCTCGACGAGGCTCCCGGTCGGCATCACCCCAATGCCCACCAACACTGCCATGAGAACTCTGGTCGTCACGATTTGACATCTACAAAAATACCTCAAGATGAGACTAAATCCCAAGAAATCTTTTGCATGCTATGATACCATAAATGTAGTGACCCTTACCCGGATCACCTACTAAACAGAACTTATGCATGCAATTAACTTAATAAAACAGATATCAGAATAAAACTACGGAAACCAATAACATTATACAATCCCGAGAAAAGGAATCTGTAATTATCCAAAATTATACAACCAAATCGAATAGCTGTATAAACCCAAACAACAGTAATAAGGCCTAGACGAAGCTCCAGCTGGCCAACCACTGACTAGCCCCTCCTGGATCCACCCTCCTCGTCCAATCGCAAACCTGCCCCATGGAATAGGGTGTCCAGAAAATACAGAGTACGAGACGTGAGCATAAAACGCTCAGTGCGAGAGTATGAGTATACATGCATGCAAAGTGAACTCCCTATAGACTCGAGGTCAAGGATCAGATAACAGGAGACAGACCAGGGCCCCTGGTATGTACGCAAGCACGACTCGTTCGTCGTCGCTGTCAGGAGGTGCGCTCCCACTATCGAGATAACTGTGGATACGCCGGGACCCAAATCGATGGAAGTCCATCCACTAACAGGATTGGGTTACAACCCTACTACAGACATCTCGAAGGAGATACAGCAAGATGCAAATGAATGCAGCATAATATCATGGCATATAAATCATGCAGCCACCATACATACATGCATACTCAGTCAAGGATAATCTCGGAACAGTACTTATCGTACCTTCAAATACCAGGTAGGCACTACCCCTGCTCTAAGTCCAAGCCTAAAGTCCGCACTACCACAGCGAACTGGATACCACTGATCATTACAAGTGCTCTAAAACAGACCACAGACGAATGCTATTGCATACTCCTAAATATTTATAAGGAAGCAAACAAGCTATACCTTCGTCCGTACGTTAAGCCCTTCGAGATGATGTCCTGATGCCATCCGCAGAACTTGGGCACAACTCCGCTACGACTATCTAACGCCTCGTCCGACCATTTCCGGACCAAGCTCTAAGAAGACTAGAACAGCTCGAATATGGACTAAAAATAGAGAGGAAATCCGGAATTGGCCAAGGAGAAATGAAATCTCGGCCTCTTCTTATTTATAGACAACGATCGGCAGTCCTCCGATCCTGTGATCGAGAACGTCCGAACCTCGATCTCGGAACGTCCGATCCTTGCCATCTGGATGGCTTACGAAGATCCTGATCTGTCCGAAGAGTCAAAATATCATTTGATGACTCCGGATAGGGGTGATCGGAGCCTCCGGTCTGATCGGAGCTTCCGATCCAGCCACACGTCAGTATGACGTAATATCATCGGTGCCTCCGATCCTCATCGGAGCTTCCGATCCCGATCGGAGCTTCCGGTCGTCCCTTCGAAGCTTCCGATCCGTCCAATCCCCAATTTATTTAATTAGCATTAATCCTTGAATTACTCAATTAGGGTTCGGGCTACTACACATTTCTGCTTTATGGTATACCTGCTCTTGTACTATTGACACTGGTGCATCTCATTCCTTCATTTCTGCACGTTTTTGAAAGAGTGGGTGCCTAGTGAGCCAACTTGTGGCTATGGGCTTTGATGACTCTTTGTACAAACAATCTTTTGTTTAATATAATTTACACTTTTATTAATGGCAATGACTTTATCTTTCTTCATATTGTTATATTATGATATACTATTGTTTTTTTGATAAAGACCTTGAATATACTTTAGTGTATGTAAGATGTGGTAGAACATGGGGATGTCTATCATGAAATACATCTTATAGTCACTGTATATTCTAAACTGTTCCTAGGCGATTGAGCCGTCCGATAATAAGGATAAGGATCGCTCGAGTTTGAGACTAGCATTTGCGATGCGGATTACCACGTTTCATTGGTAGGGAACATGGAGATGTTCGAAGCATGCAAATGGATATTCATAGGATGAATAATCGAACTACACTATCCGGACATTCCAAGTGGTTATCACTTATCGAGTGGATAAAGTCCGCGGTTTTGGTTGTACACCATTAGTCCTTACTACTTGAAACATAATGGAGACTCTATATGCTAGTACTGTGCTTTGACTCGTTTACCGACTCTATGGGGGTCATAAGGTGTCGGGATTGGGTACAGTTAAAGCACATATAGGAGTCGATGTATTGTTGTCAAGGATTCACCACATACTTGCGAGTGTGGATATCCTATGCGATCTGAGGAGATATTAGTGTGACGAATCTCTGGCCAGAGTACTTGATGTGATTTAAGAAATGGTTTCTTAGTAGCACATGCGATGTCACTAATTGGATCTTCAAGATGTATTGGCATAGTTATCGAATCTTGAACGACTCTCGATATACCAATGGTTGTTGATTCGATCGGGATATATGGATGAAGGGACCGTACTGTACGCTAACCAAAATCTACTGGTTCTTGTAGGCACTATCAGTGATACCTAGGGAATCATGGGGCGATGTTGCTAGGCGCTTTACCATGATTCGTTGGGCAAGTCGGAAATCGTTGCACAAGGAGTTGTGAGCCCACGGCTAGCTGTATCCCTGAACCATTGAGGGTCACACAGTGTAATGGAGTTTTAATCCCCGTTGAGATAGTTAAATTTAAAGAGTTAAATTTATTGAATAATGAAGTTGGACTTCTTAAATAAGAGTAGAGGGAGTAGGATGTCCTAAAATGACATAGGGATGGACATTTTTGGAAACCACTGAATTCGGATTCAGGAAAATTTATCTTGACTTTATAATGTGCGGAAATGGTTTCTGTGCACATTGGTGAAATCGGTTCATCAATCAGTGTCACGATGAAATTTTATATTAATTTCTGAACATGTTGGGTTTGCTTGTCGGGCCTCAACTTATGACTAATGGGCCCTAAGGGGTTAGTGGCCTGCATTATAAATAAGTTATTGCAGTACAGAAATTACATACAACAGGTCATAATTTGAGAGAAAAAAATCGAAAACCCTAGTCTCCCTCTCTCAATTTTCGGCCGACCCCTCCCTCTCTGTGTCAGAGAAATTCCGGTCTGTGATTTTGAATTGCAGTCTGGAATAAGCGAATCAAATTCGTTATTCTCTTCGCAGAAAACTTCTGATAGATTTTCTAGTGCAATCTATCAGAGGGATTAAACCTCTATTCGTGGACCTGATTGAAGGAGTTCATCGGTTCCAGGGAGAGACAACAAGAGCAGAGAAATCTGTTGGAGTCCAATAATCTCACTTCGAGATGAAGGTAAAATTTAATAATTGTTATTTAATTTTACACACACTTATAATTTAATCGTTGAAACGGTTGATACCCACACTATGGAATTGTTCCATAATAAAATTTTAAACTTCCGCTTCACCGGGTATCAATCGTGATTGATCTGAGAGCCGCGTTTCCAACAGTGGTATCAGAGCCAGGTTGCTCAGATCAAACGATTAAATTAATCGATTGTACAAAAATTTTTGAGTCTCGGTTTTTGAAACAAAATAAATATTTTTTAATAAAAAAAAAATTTTTCGGGGCAAAACCCGGGCAGCGATTGGATCGCTGCCCGGTGGGGCAGCAATTGTTGCTGCCCCGGGCGGCGCACGGCGCCGCCCAAAGGGGGCGCACGGCGTCGCCCAGGGGCGGCGCTCAGCGCCGCCAGGGCAGCACTCGGCGCTGCCCAGCGCAGCGCTGGGCGCTGCGCAGGGCCGCGCTGGGCGCTGCCCAGGGCGGCGCACGGCGCGCCCAGGGGCGACGCTCGGCGCCGCCCAGGGCAGCGCACGGCGCCGCCCAGGGGCGGCGCCAGGCCGCCGCCATGGGCAGCAACTGTTGCTGCCCTAAAGGGGCAGCCGGGCTGCCCCGGCCCGCGCCCACGGGTGCGGGCCGGCCCGGGAGTGTCCCGGGCGGCCCGCGGGAAAAAAATTAAATTTTTTATTTTAAAATTAATTTTAATGTGTTAAAATTTTATTTTTGGTCCGTCAAAAATTTTTTTTGATTGGTTCACGAGATTTCGGATCGAATTGTTCGAGTCCGTAAACTTTAAAATTGATTTTTGGATAAATTTGAATTTTTGGAAAATTTTAATATTTTATCCTTAAATTGAATTTTGAAATCAATTATTTTTGGTACAATTGATGATAGATTTGTATCTTATGAATATATTAAGTAAAATATGATTTTATTCTATAAAATTGGATTTTGTAGATAAAATATGATTTTATTTGATAAAGAGATAAAATTTGATTTTATCCTGTTTAAATTTGAAATGCCACTGCATGTTATCCAATAAATTAATTTTGAATTAAATGTTATTGGATAAGGATGATCGATTGCCATGACCAATTTTGTAGGTGTATGTTAGGAATTTACATTTGTTTTTATTGTTGTTGGTTTTATTAATGGGCCTGGTTTATGGCCCAGTAATAATGTCATATGTAATAAAAGTGGGCTTGGTTTATGGCCCGTTCCCACCCCTAAAAATGTATCCCCTACTTGTCATTGTTATTTATTGTAAATACATTAGATTTAGTGGGAGATCAAGATTTGAAGATGGTGGGCCCAGCAGACAATAAAGACGAAGAAATGTAAATTGGAAGCTTAATGTAATAGGATTGCATTGCATACTGCATATTACCTAGGATTGGACTAAGACTCGTGATTGGCAACCACGAGTCAATTAGAAATGGAATCGATCATCCTATATAATATATGATATTATGATTGTATGCATGTTTTAGACATAATTGCGTGAATCCGGCAAGCATGCAATAATTTGAAATTGATGAGACAAATTTTTATAATTAAAAATCCCTCATTTTAAATATGATTTAAAATTGATATCAAGATAAATAAAGGAAATTTAAATTTATTTAAATGTTCCTACCTTCCATCAACGGTCAATGTATGTGATGTACCCGCGGATACGGTCCGGCTCATATTATTGGGGGGGCCCGTCCGTCGGAAAGCTGTACATTGGATCGACAAATGTTGTAAGTTGGGTGGAACTCCCATGGGATCGGCTCATATTATTGGGGGATCCACATGGCGACCGTCCATCACAACTTAATATTGATGGGTCATCTTGACATGTCACTTTAAACGGCGTCATATTATTGGGCCCTTATTGGACATGAGGTAAACACATGGGGGTTGCTTTGGAAGCAATTGGGCTCTACCTTTTGAGAATTATGGTTGGCTGATATTATTCGGGACCATAAGTTTGTCAATTGGACTCCATGTTCTCA
This sequence comes from Henckelia pumila, assembly GCF_033568475.1. Lineage (NCBI taxonomy): Eukaryota > Viridiplantae > Streptophyta > Magnoliopsida > Lamiales > Gesneriaceae > Henckelia > Henckelia pumila. Next base: position 119,496,876 of record NC_133122.1, on the reverse strand, counting down.
CTAAGAAAAAGTTTCCCGTTTTCACTAGAGGGTAGTGAAATCGTTAAAATAGTGGGAGTGAGATTCATAAAATTAAATTCGCCTATTTTATGTCTTTGTAAATTGCTTAAACAATCATTGATATATGTCTGTTTTTCTTTTCAGTATTTCATACAATGAATTCGCGTAATCCATTATTCTCGATCGTCGAACAAAAACAAGTTAACTGGCGCAAACTATACGGAATGGTTCCGGAAGTTGAAGATTGTCTTGACTTCGGAGAAGATGCTCTACGTGTTAGAGAAATCACCTCCGAAGGAAGCACCAGCTGACGTAAGTCCGGAGGAATTGGCCAAACTTGATACATGGTGGGACCATGACATCAAGACCAAATGCTATATGCAAGCCTCAGATGTCTGATGAACTCCAGAGGCGATTTGAGGACACCGTGAATGCTGCTGACATTCACGCTCAACTCAAGGAACTTTTTGGGGCTCAATCGAGGGCTGAAAGGTTCGCTACTGTTAAGGAGCTAATGACGTGTCGCATGCGTGAAGGGACTTCGGTCCGTGATCATGGGGTACGAGTGATTTGGCTCATACAAAAAGTTAGCGACCCTTGATTTGGTATTGGAGCATGAACTCAACGTGGATTTACTGCTTCTGTCTCTTCCTTCTTCGTTTGACGGATTTGTGGTAAATTTTAATATGAACAAGATAGAGGCCACCCTTGAAGAGATGGTCAATATGCTTGTGACATATGAATCCACACTTAAGAAGGATAAGCCAGCTTTCTTGGTGGGCTCCTCATCTTCTGCAAAGAAGGGGCCAAGTATGAAGGGCAAGAAACGTTCAGCCCCACCCAAGAAAGTCGAGCCCGAGAAGAAGCACAAGACAAAGGCTTCAAACAATGCAAAATCCAAGGATGTTTGCCATTGACTGCAAGAAGCCCGGTCATTGGGAGCGCAACTGCAAGGAATATCTAGAGCAGTTGGGAACTGCAAAGGGTATGTTCTATATTGAAATAAACATTTCACTTAATACTACTTCTTGGGTATTGGATACCGGATGTGGATCTCACATTTGCAATGATTTGCAGGTGATGACAAGAAGTCGCAGGCTTAGAATGGGTGAGACCCAGCTGAGGATCGGGAATGGTTCCAGAGTTGAAGCTACAGCCATTGGAGATGTTTGTTTAATTTTGCTGAACGATTTTAAGTTATTTTTAAGAGATGTTTTATTTGTTCCGGATTTAATTAAAAACATTATTTCTGTTTCTATGCTAGATAGAGATGGTTATTCTTGCAATTTTGTGAATGAGATTTGCAATATTTACAAGAATGAATGTTTGATTGGAAATGGACAACTTTAAAACGATCTATACAACTTAAAACTAAAAGACGTTCCAATAAATTATATTGATAAACCGGAGACAACAAACAAAAGGAAAATCGATAGTCAAAAACCCAGCAAACCTTTGGCACGCTAGACTAGGTCATATTTCCTCAAGGAGGATGAACAAGCTAGTGGAGAGGGCATGTTTGATATGTCTGATATTAACTCTCTACCTACTAGTGAATCCTGCCTAAAAGGAAAAATGACTAAATCTCCTTTTAAGGGGAAACCTGAGCGTAGTCAAAATCTGTTGGATTTGATCCATACAGATGTTTGTGGACCATTTAGAGTTGGGACTCAATATGGCCACACCTACTTCATTATCTTTACTGACGATTATTCAAGGTATGGGTATTTATATTTAATGAAATATAAGTCTGAAGCATTTGAAAAGTTCAAAGAATTCAAGGCTGAAGTAGAAAACAAGCTAGGTAAAAGTATTAAAGCACTTCGATCGGATCGAGGTGGAGAATACTTAAGTACCGAGTTTTTGGACTATCTAAAAGAGTATGGGATTCTCTCACAGTTGACTCCTCCTATGACACCACAGCTTAATGGTTTATCAGAACGTCGTAATCGAACTTTGTTGGACATGGTTCGATCCATGATGAGCTTCACTGAACTTCCACCTTCGTTTTGGGGCAAAGCGCTTGAAACGGCGGTATTGTTGTTGAACAACGTCCACACTAAAGCAGTGGACAAAACACCATACGAGTTATGGAATGGCAAAGCTCCTAAGTATTCGTACTTGAGGATTTGGGGATGTCCTGCTTACGTGAAGCGGACAGTGGATAAGTTGGATAGTCGATCCAGCTTATGTTATTTTGTAGGGTATCCAAAGAATTCAATCGGATAATATTTCTATTATCCTGCTGAAACAAAGGTGTTTGTTTCTAGGAATGCCACCTTCTTGGAGAAGGAGTTCTTATTGGATAAGAAAGGCGAGATGATGGAACTCGAAGAAGTTCGAGAAGAACCCGAAATACAAAATAACGATACTACGCCTCAGGAACCATTACCGGACACGACCTGAACCTATAAGATCCGAAAGGACTTCTAGACCTCCTGTTCGATATGGTCTTCTTCTTGAAGGGGATCAAGATGAACCCGACATTGGATGTGATCCAAGAAACTTCAAGGAAGCAATTTCTGATGCGGATATCAAATTTATGGCTTGAAGCTATGCAGTCAAAATTGGATTCGATGCATACAAACCAAGTTTGGTCTTTAGTAGATTCCTCCTGATGGAATTGTTCCAATAGGGTGTAAATGGATCTACAAGATAAAGCTTGGGCCTGATGGTAAGGTATTGACCTACAAGGCACGATTGGTGGCAAAAGGTTATACTCAAAGACAAGGAGTTGACTATGATGAAACCTTTTCACCAGTTGCAATGTTCAAGTCCATAAGAATCCTTATTGCCATAGCTGCATGGTATGACTATGAGATATGGCAAATGGATGTGAAGACTGCCTTTCTTAATGGAGACATTAAGGCAGAAATCTATATGAAGCTGCCTGAGGGGTTCACATCCATGAGGAAGCGAGCATAAGGTATGCAAGCTTCAGAGATCAATTTATGGTCTAAAACAAGCATCAAGAAGTTGGAACCAGAAATTTGATGAAACAATAAAAGATTATGGTTTCATCAAGAACCCGGAGGAACCGTGCGTGTACAAGAAAGTAGTTAAGGATGCTGTGACATTCTTAGTACTTTATGTTGATGACATCCTACTCATTGGGAATGATGTAGGGATGTTGCAGTCAACAAAGATATGGTTATCAGGTAGATTCACGATGAAGGATTTGGGTGAGGCATCCTACATTCTTGGGATACAGATCTATAGAGATAGATCTAAGAGAATGATAGGACTCACTCAATCAACCTACATCGACACCATATTGAAACGATTTTCAATGGATGGGTCCAAGAGAGGACATATACCCATGTGTCATGGAGTTTCTTTATCCAAGTCTATGTGTCCCAAGGACTAATGCAGAGATAGAGAATATGACACATGTACCATATGCGTCAGCTATAGGTAGTATCATGTATGGGATGATATCTACCAGACCGGATGTAGCATTTGCTCTGAGTGTCACGAGCAGATATCAGTCTAATCCTGGTCAAATGCATTGGAAAGCCGTGAAGGACATTCTTAAGTACTTACGAAGGACTAAGAATATGTTCATGGTATATGGAGGACGAGATCTGAAATTGGAAGGCTATACCGACTCTAGCTTCCAAAGTGACGTGGATGACTCGAAGTCAACCTCTGATTTGTGTTCATTCTCAATGGCGGTGCTGTCTCTTGGAAAAGTTCCAAGCAGGACACCACAGCGGATTCCACCACTGAGGCTGAATACATTGCAGCATCAGCTGCTGCTAAAGAGGCCGTTTGGATGAGGAAGTTCGTCCAAAGAGTTGGGCATCATTCCTGAATTTGTTGGTCCAGTCCCGGTGTACTGTGACAACACGGGTGCCGTTGCTCAAGCAAAGGAACCAAGGCTCTCATCAAAGATCCAAACACGTACTGAGGAAATACCACATCATCCGGGAGATTGTGGAAAGGGGAGAACATCACTGTCGAACGAGTGGCCTCTGCAGACAATATCGCTGATCTGCTTACTAAGCCCTTGCCAGGACCATTGTTTGACAAACAGCGCGAAGCAATGGGTCTACGTAGTATGACTAGTTGGCTATAGGGCAAGTGGGAGATTGAAAGAGTGGGTGCCCAGTTGAGCCAACTTGTGGCTATGGGCTTTGATGACTCTTTGTACAAACAATCTTTTGTTTAATAGAATTTACACTTTTATTAATGGCAATGACTTTATCTTTCTTCATATTGTTATATTATGATATACTATTGTTGTTTTGATAAAGACCTTGAATATACAATAGTGTATGTAAGATGTGGTAGAACATGGGGATGTCTATCATGAAATACATCTTATAGTCACTGTATATTCTAAACTGTTCCTAGTCGATTGAGCCGTCCGATAATAAGGATAAGGATCGCTCGAGTTTGAGACAAGCATTTGCGATGCGGAGTACCACATTTCATTGGTAGGGAACATGGAGATGTTCGAAGCATGCTAATGGATATTCATAGGATGAATAATCGAACTACCCTATCCGGACTTTCCAAGTGGTTATCACTTATCGAGTGGATAAAGTCCGCGGTTTTGGTTGTACACCATTAGTCCTTACTACTTGAAACATCATGGAGACTCTATATGCTAGTACTGTGCTTTGACTCGTTTACCGACTCTATGGGGGTCATAAGGTGTCGGGTTTGGGTACAGTTACAACACATATAGGAGTCGATGTATTGTTGTCAAGGATTCACCACATACTTGCGAGTGTGGATATCCTATGCGATCTGAGGAGATATTAGTGTGACGAATCTCTGGCCAGAGTACTTGATGTGATTTAAGAAATGGTTTCTTAGTAGCACATGCGATGTCACTAATTGGATCTTCAAGATGTATTGCATAGTTATCGAATCTTGAACGGCTCTCGATATACCAATGGTTGTTGATTCGATCGGGATATATGGATGAAGGGACCGTACTGTACGCTAACCACAATCTACTGGTTCTTGTAGGCACTATCAGTGATACCTAGGGAATCATGGGGCGATGGTGCTAGGCGCTTGACCATGATTCGTTGGGCAAGTCGGAAATCGTTGTCCCGAGTCACAAGGAGTTCTGAGCCCACGGCTAGCTGTATCCCTGAACCATTGAGGGTCACACAGTGTAATGGAGTTTTAATCCCCGTTGAGATAGTTAAATTTAAAGAGTTAAATTTAATGAATAAAGAAGTTGGACTTCTTAAATAAGAGTAAGGGAGTAGGATTTCCTAAAATGACATAGGGATGGACATTTTTGGAAACCACTGAATTCGGAGCCAGGAAAATTTATCTTGACTTTATAATGTGCGGTAAATGGTTTCTGTGCACATTGGTGAAATCGGTTCATCAATCAGAGTCACGATGAATTTTATATTAATTTCTGAACATGTGGGCTTTGCTTGTTCGGGGCCTCAACTTATGACTAATGGGCCCTAAGGGGTTAGTGGCCTGCATTATAAATAAGTTATTGCAGTACAGAAATTACATACAACAGGTCATAATTTGAGAGAAAAAAATCGAAAACCCTAGTCTCCCTCTCTCAATTTTCGGCCGACCCCTCCCTCTCTGTGTCAGAGAAATTCCGGTCTGTGATTTTGAATTGCAGTCTGGAATAAGCGAATCAAATTCGTTATTCTCTTCGCAGAAAACTTCTGATAGATTTTCTAGTGCAATCTATCAGAGGGATTAAACCTCTATTCGTGGACCTGATTGAAGGAGTGCATCGGTTCCAGGGAGAGACAACAAGAGCAGAGAAATCTGTTGGTGTCCAATATTCTCACTTCGAGATTGAAGGTAAAATTTAATAATTGTTATTTAATTTTACACACTATAATTTAATCGTTGAACGGTTGATACCCACACTATGGAATTGTTCCATAATAAAATTTTAAACTTCCGCTGCACCGGGTATCAATCGTGACTGATCTGAGAGCCGCGTTTCCAACAGTTTTGTTAAGAGGCATAAGTTACCATGCATTGCACTAGACGTAGTGATGTCTGTTTCTACTCCGACGGGCCAATCTGCTTTGGCTAAGCGTCTAGTGATGGGTTGCCCTTTAGAGTTCGAAGGGAACATTCTGTTAGCGAATCTCATGGTCCTGGCGATGGACGATTTTGATTGCATTCTGGGAATAGATATGTTGACTACCTATCGAGCTTCAGTGGACTGCTATCAGAGATTAGTACGCTTCCATCCGGAGGGGAGTGAGAGCTGGTTTTTCTATGGTGAGGGAGCGCGACCCCCGATGCCTTTGGTATCAGCTTTGAGAGCCTGTCGAGCTCTAGAGTCTGGCGGGGAAGGCTACCTTATCTATGCAGTTGATTTGTCCGCTGAGAGTATTGGGATAGAGAGCATTCCTGTTGTGGATGAATTTCCAGATGTATTTCCTGATGAGATTCCGGGTTTTCCTCCTGCTAGGGAAGTCGAGTTTGGCATAGAGTTGATGTCGGGTACTTCGCCTATTTCTAGAGCACCGTATCGTCTGGCTCCGTCAGAGATGCGTGAGTTGAAGAATCAGCTACAGGATCTTTTAGACAAGGGGTACATTCGTCCTAGTGTGTCTCCTTGGGGAGCTCCTGTTCTCTTCGTGAAGAAGAAGGATGGGTCGATGCGGCTGTGCATTGACTATCGGCAACTGAACCGAGTCACTGTGAAGAACAAGTATCCGTTGCCTCGTATTGATGACTTGTTTGATCAGCTGCAGGGCACGTCAGTTTACTCCAAGATTGACTTGAGATCTGGGTATCATCAGTTGAGAGTCCGTGATCAGGACGTAGCCAAGACTGCATTCCGTACTCGCTATGGGCATTACGAGTTCCTAGTGATGCCATTTGGTTTGACTAATGCGCCGGCTATATTCATGGATTTGATGAACCGTGTCTTCAGGGAGTATTTGGACAAGTTTGGTCGTGGTTTTCATTGATGACATCTTGGTGTATTCACGTAATACGGAAGAGCATGTTTCTCACTTGCGGTTGGTACTGCAAACTCTTCGAGATGAGCAGTTGTATGTCAAGCTGAGAAAGTGTGAGTTCTGGATGGATAGAGTGGTCTTTCTCGGCCATATCATATCCACGGAGGGGATTTCTGTTGATCCAAGCAAGATTGAAGCGGTACTTAACTGGTCGCGTCCGACGACAGTTGCTGAGATCCGTAGTTTTCTGGGTCTAGCAGGGTATTATCGTCGCTTCATTCTGAACTTCTCTCAGTTAGCTCGACCATTGACGCAGCTTACCCGCAAGGGTGTGGATTTTGAGTGGTCCTCCGAGTGTGAGGAGAATTTCCGTGAGCTTCGACGGTGGTTGACTTCTGCGCCGGTGTTGGCATTACCGTCAGGATCTGGAGGGTATATAGTTTACACGGATGCTTCTCTTCAGGGGTTAGGTTGTGTCCTGACTCAGAATGGGCATGTGATTGCATACGCTTCTAGACAGCTGAAGCTTCACGAGGACAACTACCCAGTCCATGATTTGGAGTTAGCAGCCATTGTGTTCGCTTTGAAGATCTGGCTTCATTATCTGTATGGCGAGAAATTTGAGATCTTCACTGACCATAAGAGTCTCAAGTATTTGTTCACTCAGGCGGAGTTGAACATGAGGCAGAGACGTTGGATGGACTTTCTTAAGGACTATGATTGCGAGATTAAGTACCATCCGGGAGCTGCTAATCTCACCGCTGATGCTTTGAGTCGCAAGGTGCGACTATCCGCACTTCAGACTTGTTCGATGTCTAGTGCGATCAGTGACTGTTGTACTTCAGGTTATACCTTCAAGCATAAGAAAGGTATGCAGAGTATCCAGATGTTTGCGATATTATCTGAGCCAGCCTTGTATTCGCGGATCCGAGATGCTCAGATGTCTGATTCAAAGACCCAGCGTTTAGCTCGTCTAGCTAACGAGGGTAACTCGTCTGGATTTCATTATCAGTCAGATGGCTTTCTGTGTTTGTCTAGTAGGCTTGTGATTCCTCAGGATGAAGAGTTGCGAGAGGAGATTTTGTCTCAGGCGCATCGCACTAAGTTGAGTATTCACCCTGGGAGAAACAAGATGTACAAGGATCTACGTACTCGTTTCTGGTGGAAAAAAATGAAACGCAGTGTTTATCAGTTTGTTTTGAGATGTTTGGTGTGTCAACAGGTGAAGGCAGAGCACCAACGACCTGGAGGATTGCTTCACAGTCTGCCTATTCGTGAATGGAAATGGGAGTTTATCACAATGGACTTTGTGACCCATTTGCCGGTATCCCCGAAGAACTGTGATGCTATCTGGGTTGTGGTGGACCGACTCACCAAGTCAGCGCATTTCATTGCCTATAGCCGAGAGTACTCTGTGGATCGCATGGCACGGATGTACATTCAAGAGATCGTCCGACTTCATGGAGTGCCTGTGAGCATTGTCAGCGATCGGGACCCCAGGTTTACTTCTAGATTCTGGGGGTGTGTTCAGCGTGCGATGGGTACTACTTTCAGTTTGAGTACAGCCTATCATCCGGAGACTGATGGTCAGTCAGAGCGCACTATCCGTACTTTAGAGGATATGCTTAGAGCGTGCATCATGGATTTTGGTTCAGCCTGGCAGGATCATTTGCCGTTGATCGAGTTCGCTTACAACAACAGCTATCACACTAGTATTGGGATGGCACCTTTTGAGGCGTTGTATGGGCGACGTTGTCGTACTCCACTCTTCTGGGAAGAAGTGGGGGAGAGGCAGGCTGAGGGACCGGAGTTTATCCATCAGGCGATAGATATTGTTGATCAAATCAAGAAACGGATTAAGACTGCACAGGATCGTCAGGCCAGCTATGCTAATATCAAGCGTAGGCCTTTGCAGTTCGAGGTCGGGGAGAAAGTGTTTCTGAGAGTGTCACCTTTCCGCAAGACTCTCAGATTTGGCCTTAAGGGCAAGTTGTCTCCCAGATTTATCGGTCCGTTTGAGATCTTGGAGAGCATTGGCGATTTGGCTTATCGACTAGCTTTGCCACCACATCTATCCAGTATTCACGACGTGTTCCACGTATCTCTATTGCGACGGTATGTGGCGGATGAATCTCATATTCTGCAGCGGTCTGAGGTTCAGGTAGACAAGGATTTGACTTATGTGGAGAAACCTCTTTGTATCCTGGATTATAAGGATAAGGTTTTACGGAACAAAGTCATTCCTTTGGTTTTAGTTCAGTGGCAGCGCCGAGGCACTGAGGAAGCTACTTGGGAGCTCGAGGACAGGATGCGTAAAGACCATCCTGAGTTGTTTTGATTTCATTCTTTAAGTTGTATTCAGTTGCAAACTCTGTAAACGTTTGATTTGAATAAAGAATGTTTCTGATTTCTATATTTGCATTCGGTACTTAAGATCTGATTTCGAGGACGAAATATCTTAAGTGGGGGAGAATGTAGTAGCCCGTAACCAAAAATCAGTAATTGAGGGATTAATCATAACTACTTGGGTAGAGTTCGGAAGCTCCGAAGGTGAGTTCGGAAGCTTCGATCAGGATCGGAAGCTCCGATTGATTTTACGTTAGGCATGACGTGTGGCAAGATCGGAAGCTCCGATCAGGACCGGAAGCTCCGATCACCCCTATCCGGAGTCAACAAGTAATATTTTGACACGTGGCAGATCAGGATCTTTGGAAGCTCCGATGGCAGGATCGGACGTTCCGATCGAGGTTCGGACGTTCCGATCAAGGATCGGAAGTTCCGATCGTTGTCTATAAATAGATGGCCGAGGCTTCACTTTCATTTGCCAATTCCGAGTTCTCCTTTCCTTTCTCCTTTTGGAGCTGTTTTAGTCTTCTTAGGCTTGGTTCGGAGGTCGGCGAGGCGTTCGGTAGTCGTAGCGGAGTTGTGCCCAAGTTCTGGAAGCATCGACATCAAAGGGCTAACGACGGACGAAGGTATAACTTTTGCTTCCTATAAATATTTAGGAGTATGCAATAACTTAGTTAAGGCTTTTAGCGCACTTTAATGATAGTAGTATCATTTGGCAGTGTAGAGCAGACTATAGGCGTGGACCTAGAGTTGGTAAAGCTTGCACTGTTTTGAGGTACGAAAGTACTGTTCGAGATATCCTGACTGAGTATGCATGTATTATGTGACTGCATGATTTATATTCCATGATATTATGATGCATTCATTTGCATCTTGCTGTATCTCTTTCGAGATGTCTGTTAGTAGGGTTGTACCCTATCCTGTTAGTGGATGGACTTCCATCGATTTGGGTCCGGCGTATCCACGGTTATCTCGGTATGGGAGCCACCTCCTGAAGCGACAGCACAGCGTGCTACATACCAAGGGCCCGGTCTGTCTCTGTTATCTGATCCTTGACCTCGAGTCTTTAGGAAGTTCACTTTGCATGCATGTATACTCATACTCTCGCACTGAGCGTTTTATGCTCACGTCTCGTACTCTGTATTTTCTGGACACCCTATTCCATGGGGAAGGTTTGCGATTGGACGAGGAGGGTGTATCCAGGAGGGGCTAGTCAGTGGTTGGCCAGCTGGAGCTTCGCTTAGGTTTTATTACTGTTGTTTGGGTTTATACAGCTATTCGATTTGGTTGTATATTATTGGATTAATTACAGATTCCTTTACTTGGGATTGTATAATGTTTATGGTTTCCGCAGTTTTATTCTGATATCTGTTTTATTAAGTTAATTGTATGCCTAAGTTCTGTTTAGTAGGTGATCTGGGTAAGGGTCACTACAGTAAGCAACTCCATAGATCGTGCTTGGCGAACAGCCGGAGGAAAATATAATTTCTGAAACTCCCGACAGAAATCCCCCCAAGTCACCTGTCCTCTCTCAGTACGTGCCTGAACAACCTTGGCATCCCACCAAAAACGTGCTCTATCCTCTAGAACGAATTCTAGAACTTCCAGTTTCTGCTCCTCAGTACACTCGAAAGCTCGAAACGTGCTCTCAAGTTTAGACATCCAGCTTCTAGCTTGTTCAGGATTCTCGCCTCCCACTAAGGGTTTCGGTCCTACCTGCATGAACTTATTAATAGTATAGCGACGTCGACCCTCATGAGGACGATGTTGATCATCCTGGTGATGATGGCGTCGATGATGATGACCACCTCCCTAGCCAACACTTCCGTGACTCTCGTCAGCCATATCCTGAAAAGAATTGCACATTAAAATCCCAAATGCGCAAGAATTACTCAAGACTAAACTAAATCCCAAGTACTAATCCCAAAATCTATGCATGCTCTGATACCAAAAATGTAGTGACCCTGCATGGAATCACCTACTAACTGGCAACTAATAGCATGCATTAAACTTAATACAACAAAATACTTAACAGAGTAAAAACGTGCGGAAACTTAACCATAATTTACATATCAGCTTAGTAATATAATCCAGGCTTAAATCTGTAGTGATACAACCATATCGAAATTCTTAAAATTAAACATTATACAGCTAATAAATCATGCTGTATAAAAACTTTCAAAGCTCCTGCTCCCTAGTCCTGCCTTGAACTACCAGTTCCGTCCATCCTGCGACCTGCCCCATGGAATAGGGTGTCCAAGATAACAACTAGGACGTGAGCGCTACGCCCAGTACATAGACATGAGTAAACATATGTATATAATGCATGCAACATGATGACTGGTAAAAGATCATCTGAAAAGTCATGCTCAGAACCGGCACCATATGAGTGCTGCCACCGCACGGATCAACCTCTGGGTGCAACCACACTCGTCTAGTACACCAGAGTAGACAGACATAAATGCCCCCACCGTCGCGGTACTCTCAGTGATAGACTATCGAGTATAGAGCTGAGCGGCTCTATAATCAGGTATAACAAGGAATAGGCTCAACGTGTATATGCACATGACATATGAGTATAGAAAACGGTAAATCATACATCATGTCATATAATAATGCCAAATAAATGCAACATATAAACATGTATACTCGCTGGCAATCTCAGTCAATGTGTACGTACCTCTAGGCTAGTTCAAGTAAAGTAGATCCTAGGTTCCAAGCCTATATTCAAAAGTTTACCGTATCACTACACAAGTTCTATAATTCTTAACTAAGCTAATAAGTACTCCCAAAACTTAAATCGATTCCCGGACCATACCTTCGTTCGAAGTAAGCCCTTTGAAGACGCTAGTCCCGGATGACTATAACCACAACTTGGTTATTCCAGAACTTCGATTATAACCGATAGGGCCCTCAAGTGTATATCTCACACTATATAACTGAAGAAGGAAACTCGGGAATTCGTAATTGAAAATGAACTCTGAACGGCCCTATTTATAGCCAAATTTCTCGGCCTGGATCGGAACTTCCGATTTCGGAATCGGAGCTTCCGATCCAGCTCATTGCGTGCATGTCTGCCACGCCAGGATCGGAACTTCCGATCTACGATCGGAGCTTCCGATCTGTTCTATGATCAAAACTTGTCAAAACTCGCGACTGAGTCATCGATCATTGCTGGCAGCTGGGGATCGGAACTTCCGTTCCAGGATCGGAGCTTCCGTTCCGATCGGAGCTTACTATCTAGGATTGGAGCTTACTATTTGGGATCGGAGCTTACTATCTGGGATCGGAGCTTACTATCCGGCCCAAAATTAAAAAGCCCAAATTTTACTTCTGAAGTCCAATAACACTCCGAAATTGGTTAAATACCAACTCTTAATCATGTTTAACATATTATTATCTTAAAATGGTTTCTGGGTTACTACATGTCATCATCTCTATCTCTTCATCAGTCTTAGGGCACTTTGATTTAGATAGAGTAACACCATGACACATTGGTAAGTATCCTCTCTTGGACTCTTCCATAGAGAATCTTTTAAGTATGGTATCAATATACGTGAATTGGGTGAGCCCCAACATCCTTTTCGATCTATCTCTATAGATTTGTATTCCCAATACATAGGATGCTTCACCCATGTCTTTCATGGAGAATTTACTTGCTAACCATACTTTAGTTGATTGCAATAATCCTATATCATTCCCAATGAGGAGGATATCACCAACATAAAGTACTAGGAATGTCACTGCATTCCCACTAACTTTCTTGTACACACATGGTTCTTCAGGATTTTTAACAAAACCAAACTCTTTGATAGTGTTATCAAATCTGAGATTCCAACTTCTAGATGCCTGCTTGAGACCGTAGATCGATCTCTGAAGTTTGCATACCTTATGCTCACTTCTCACTGATGTGAAACCCTCAGGTTGAGACATATAGATTTTTTCTTTAATGTCTCTATTGAGGAATGTTGTTTTCACATCCATCATCCATATTTCATAGTCATACCAGGCAGCTATGGCTAGCAATATTCTAATTGACTTGAACATAGCGACTGGTGAAAAAGTTTCCTCATAGTCAACTCCTTGTCTTTGAGTATAAACTTTTGCCACTAGTCTTGCTTTGAAGGTCAATACCTTCCCATCCGCCCCAAGTTTTTTCTTGTAAATCCATTTGCATCCGATGGGAACAATTCCCTCAGGTGGATCTACTAAAGTCCATACTTGGTTCGAATACATGGAGTCCATTTCGGACTGCATATCTTCAAGCCATTTAGATGATTCAGCATCAGATATTGCTTCTTTGAAGTTTCGTGGATCACATCCATCACTAGGCTCATCATGGCCTTGTTCATGAAGAAGCGTATATCTTGCAGGTGGTCTGATTATTCTTTCAGATCTTCTAGGTATGTGTGACTCAACTACTGGCTGTTGGAGATTGGGTTCAACTTCTATAGTCGTGGTCGTATCTCGAATTTTCTCGAGCTCTATCATTTTGCCTTTTCTATCTAATAGAAACTCCTTCTCCAAGAAGGTGGCATTTCTAGAAACAAACACATTTGTTTCTTTTGGATGATAGAAATAATATCCAACAGAGTTCTTTGGATATCCCACGAAGTAGCACAAAATGGATCTACTATCCAATTTGTCTCCCATTGTCTGCTTCACGTAAGCAGGACATCCCCATATTCTCAGATAAAAATATTTGGGAACCTTTCCCATCCATATCTCATATGGTGTTTTATCCTCTGCCTTTGTATGGACATTATTCAACAACATTTCCGCAGTTTCAAGCGCAAATCCCCAAAACGATCTAGGCAATTCAGTGAATCCCATCATAGAGCGAATCATGTCCATCAAAGTTCGATTTCGACGTTCAGAAACACCATTCAATTGTGGTGTTCCTGGTGGAGTCCACTGTGAGAGAATCACATTCTCTTTAAGATAGTCCAAAAATTCAGTACTCAAGTATTCTCCACCTCGATCAGATCGGAGTGTTTTAATACTTTTACCCAATTGTTTCTCTACTTCACATCTGAATTCTTTGAACTTTTCAAATGCTTCAGACTTGTATTTCATCAAATACACATACCCATACCTCGAAAAATCATCAGTAAAGGTAATGAAGTAGGACTGCCCATATTTAGTGCTAACATTTAGCGGGCCACATACATCTGTGTGGATCAAATCTAAAAGACCATGTGCACGTTCTACATTCCCATTAAAGGGAGTCTTGGTCATTTTTCCTTTCAGACAAGATTCACAAGTAGGTAGAGAGTTTATATCTGACATGTCGAACATGCCCTCTCCCACTAACTTGTGCATCCTTCTTTGAGAAATATGACCTAGTCTAGCGTGCCATATATGTGCAGGGTTTTGACTATCTTGTCTTCTTTTGTTTGTTGTTATTGTTTGGACATTGTTTAATGGAATATCTTTTAATTTTAAGTTATATAGATCGTTTTGTAATTCACCAGTTCCAATCAAACATTCATTCTTATATATAGTGCAAACACCTTTAGCAAAAATACAAGAATAATCATCTCTATCAAGCATAGAAATAGAAATAATGTTTTTAACCAAATCAGGAACATACAAAACATCTCTCAAAAGCAACTTAAAATCATTGTTTAATATTAAAATAATATCTCCTTTGGTCTTGGCAGCAACCCTTGCTCCATTTCCATGTCTTAGAAAGGTCTCACCTTCTCTAAGTTTCTTGCTTCTTGTCATCACCTGCAAATTATTGCATAGATGAGAACCACATCTGGTATCCAATACCCAAGAAGAAGAATTCATTGAGATATTAATTTCAATATAAAACATACCATGGCTAGAACGCTTCTGGGCAAGATATTCAGTGCAATTACGCCTCCAATGTCCAGGCTTGTTGCAGTGGAAACAGACTTGTTCTGATTTATTTGGCCTTTTGGGCCCTTGAGCAGGTTTCTTGTATGGCTTCTTATTAGGCTTGTTCTTAATTGCAGGGGCAGAACGCTTCTTTTCCTTGTTTTGGGTTCCCTTTTTTGTCCCAGACGACGAACCCAAAAGCAGAACAGGCTTTTCTTTCTTGATTGTGGCCTCATAATTAACAAGCATATTGACCAACTCTTCAAGGGTGGTCTCTATCTTGTTCATATTAAAATTAACCACAAATCCGTCGAACGAGGAAGGTTAAGACAACAAGAGAATATCAGTCGAGAGCTCATGAGGCCTAACCACATCGAGTCCCACTAATTTCTCAACTAACCCAATCATCCTAACACCATGCTCATGGACCGAAGCCCCTTCTCGCAAGCGTGTAGTCATGAGTTCTTTCACAGTTGCGTGTCTTTCTGATCGAGTTTGAACACCGTATAACTCTTTTAGATGAAAGTGAATGTCAGCAGCATTCACAGTATCCTCGAACCGCCTTTGCAGTTCATTCGACATAGAAGCCAGGATGTAGCTCTTAGCTTGGAGATCATGGTCCCACCATTTCTCAAGCTTGGCTAACTCAGTCTCACTGATGTTAGGAGCTGCTTCCTTCGGTGGCTTCTTTTCAAGAACATACGCAATCCTCTCAGAGTTCAGAACAATCTTTAGATTTCTTAGCCAGTCTTGATAATTAGGTCCGGTTAGCTTGTTTTGTTCGAGAATAGCAGAAAGTGGATTGCTTGTAGACATCTTAAACATACTAAAATTGAAAACAGATAATCGTTACTAATTATTTTAAAATAATTATAAGATATAAAATATGGACTTTAATTTTATAAATTTCCTCCCACTATTTTTACATTTTCACCACCCTCTGATGAAAACGGGAAATCATATTTCCTTAGTGAGCACGTAGAGTCCAATCTAGACAACTATGATCCCGAATAATATCAGCCAATCATAATTTTTAAAAGGTAAAGCCCAATTGCATCCCCATGCAACCTCTACGTGTTTCGTCTCACTCTTGATAAGGACCTAATAATATGACGTCGTTTATCTTCGAGTGTCAAGCCGGCCCATCAATGTTGAATCGTAGTGGACGGTCGCCATGAGTTTCCTCAATAATATGAGCCGAAGTCATGGGAGTTCCACCCAATTCACATCACCTATGTCAGTGGAAGTCACAGCTTTCCGGCGTCCAGGTCTCCCCAATAATATGAGCCAGACACTGACCGCGGGTAGCGTTCATCATGCAACCACCGTTGATGGAAGACAAGAATAAATTAAACTCTTTTAATTTTTACTTTTATGGCTTGATATAAATTTTGAATCATATTCAAAATAAGGGATTTTATTTTTGAAATTGTCTCATCATTTTATTTAAAATCGTGTGCCATGATTTTGTATGTTTGCCGGATTCATGCAACTATATTATCGAATAATATACATACATGCATATTACTATATATCGTATATATCATAATATGACAATTAAATAAGGATGATCGATTGCCAATACTATTTGATTCATGCGAGCCAAGCATGGATCAAGGTCCAAATCCTAGGTAAATGCAGGGATGCAAATGCAACTTATTACATAAGTTTCCAATATTTTATATGTCGTCATCTTGATCATCGGGCCCACCATCTTCCAATCTTGATCTCCCACTATTACAAATATTTACATTTGAATAGCCATGACACATAAGGGATACATATCAAGGGGTGGGAATGAGCCATAAACCAGGCTCACTTTAATTTTATCAAATAAAATTATACAAGTTGAGACATGAAAAATATTCTAACATACACCTAGCACATTGGTCATGGCTCTCGATCATCCTTCACGCATATAATATCACATATTATATAACTCATCAATTTTATGTATCTTGTAATTTTATCACTAACCGCAATAATTATTAAATGAATTAACAAATTAAATAAACTAATTGATTTTCTTGTAAAACCCTTTTACTATAAATAATTAAAATCATATTCTAATTATTTATTTCATAAAAAAATATTTTATAAAATCGCATCGGATCCGAAACTCTTTTCGAAAAATATGTATATGTGTAAGGCTGTCCGAAACATTTTCAGACTCACCCCTACACCTACTGACCGAACACTGCCCGAATAATTCGGCCCAATTGCTGTTTCGGTAATCATGCTTTGCATTAAATGCAAAGCATGATTACGATTATTATTTTATTATATATATGTATATATCTATATATGTTTATATATACATATCATAATGCATATATATACACATATCTATATATAATAATATATATAATAACAATATATATATATCTATATATGTATATATATCGTAATAAATATATACACATATCTATACATATATATAGTACTGTCAAACGGGCCGGCCCATGGCGGGGCGGGCTGGCCCACCAAAAACCCGCCATTTGGCGGGGCAAAGCGGGGCGAGACGGCCCACCAATTTGATGGACTGAAAAATCTCAACCCAACCCAACCCATGGCGGGTTGCGGGTTAGGCGGGCCAACCCACCAAAAAAAATTCAACAAAGTAAATCATACGACATGACCACATGTAACTAATTAATGATCATCATAATTCATAGTCCTCACCATAAAATAGTCCATAAAGCATAAATTTCAATAGTACATGACCAAATAATTCAACGAAGTAATTAAAATTTAAAAGAATTCATAAGCCAAAAGTTCAATAAAGTTAGTATTCTTCAAATTTCATCAACCATGATGTCATCCATATCAAATTCTTCTCCTTCATCGATTTTATATTCAGTGTCTTCATCAATATCCTCTTCAACATTGGATCCTTGATTGGACAAAGTTGATGTAATAATAGAAGTGCCTTCATTACCTTTATCTACAAATAAAATACACAAAAATAAAAGTAGTTAAAAATTAAAATCACAATAAATTAATATATCAATTTACAACTAAACCAAGACTCAAGAACATAATTAAAAAATTTGGAAGCAAAATTACCAATAGCAAAACCATGTAGCCAATTGCGAGTGCAAATAAGAGCTTGCATGTTTTCAGGAAGAGTGGAACTTCTATACTTAGTAAGAACACGACCACCAATAGAAAAAGCTTATTCTGATGCAACAGTAGTTATAGGAATAGCCAAAACATCACATGCCATAATTGAAAGGGTTGGGTACCGATGCTTTTGATTCTTCCAATGCTCCAAAACATCCAAATCTTGATTATATGCAAATTCAAGTTTTGGCTCCTCCAAATAGAGATCCAATTGGGATTTTCCAGCACTTGTAATTGTTTGGCTCTCATATGCCATCATTTCCTACATTAATTAGAATAATTATAACAAAAAATTATAAATCAATTACAGAATGCATGAAAAAAAATATTATAATACTTACATCAAAGATTCTTTTGCTCTTTCCTTTAACTCCTCCCACACTTTTCAAATGTAAGTGTGTGGTAAAAGATTGTGGTCGCGAAGAACTTGACTGGTTAGAATCAGAATATTGGTCAAAAAGCTTATACAATTTTGTCTTCACAAGTCTCATTTTCTGTTGGCATTTGACAAAATCACTCTCCACCTTCGAATAATAAAACTCCAACATTGAAAGCTTTATTCGTGGGTCAAGAATAGCCCCAAATGCAAGCACCGTGCTATACTGAGTCCAATACTTTTCAAACTTCTCCATAATTCTTGTACACATATTACTTATCACCTCATCTTCATTCAATAAGTTTTCCTTCAGCAAAACTTCAATCTTCCAAATTTGCATAAAATACAAATTTGACGTAGGATAAGAAAAACCAGAGATTAAATTTGTAGTGTCATAAAATGGCTCAAGGAACTCACATATTTTCTCTCCCCTTTGCCACTCTTCACTTGAAGGGCAAGATTTATAATTCTTATCATTGAATTGAAGAGAAGCAAAAGCTTTTTTTATATTTGAGAGCACTTTCCAACATTAAATATGTTGAGTTCCAACGAGTAGACAAATCCAATTGCAAGCCAATTCTACTATCAATGTTACCAACTGCTTGTACACATTCTTGAAACTTCTTCAACCTAGTCTCCGAACCCTTAACATACTTGACAGACTCTCTAATTTTATTCAAAGCAACAGTAGCAACTTTCAAACCTTCTTGGACAATTAGATTTAATATATGAGCGGAACAACAAACATGAAAAAACTCACCATCGCGCAATAAGCTATCATGCAAAGAAAGTTGCTCTTTCAAACGAACTTGCATGCTGTCATTATTAGATGCATTATCCAATGTTAAAGAGAAAATCTTTTTCTCAAAGCCCCATTCCTTCAAAAATTCAAACAATTTTGCAGCTAATTCCACTCCTGAGTGTGGAGGAGGCATATGAGAAAAATTAAGTATTTTACTGTTCAATTTTCAATCTTCATCAACAAAATGTGCAGTCAAGCAAATATAACTTTCACTAGTACATGCCGTCCACAAATCAGAAGTTAAACAAACTCTGTTATGAATAGTAGCCAAAACATGCTTAAGTTTCTGTTTCTCCCTTATATAGATTCGGTTAATATCAGAAACAACAGTGTTTCTAAAAATAAAAGTACCATCAGGATTTACATGCTTCATCCAAGCTCTAATACCAGAATATTCAACAAATGAAAATTGTAAATCATGTCTAATGATTGCACAAATCAGTAACTCACGACCAATCTTTTGGTCTACTTTCCGAGACTTCATCTTTCCATCTTCATCAAGAATCATTTGTCCTATATCATGGAACTTCAATTTTTTGCAAGTTTTAAGATGGCGCCACACACTACAAGAAAAATTCCCATCAACAACACTCAATAGACAACGTTTTTACGTCAAAATCGTTGTCTTTCACTTTATAACAATGGTTTTAGTTAAAACCATTGTGTTTTAGCGTTGTCTCAATAAAAAAGACAACATTTTATTTAAAACCGTTGTCGTTTTAGGCTATAAGACAACAGTTATTTAAAACTGTTGTCTATGAGCGTTTATTTTGGGCCTACGACAACGGTTTTGGAGGACTGTTGTCTATGAGCGTTTTTTTATTGAGAAAAGACAACAGTTTTATAAAACCGTTGTCTATGTCCGTTTTTTTAAGATAGAAGACAGCATATTTTAAGAGAGGTTGTCTTTGGGCTTTTATTGAAGCCCACTTCAATTGTAAAACGCCCAACTCTCATTCTCACACTTCAACCAATATGGCCTTCTCTTCGGCCATAACTCCAACCTCTTCCTTCTCCAGAGCAGCTCGGTCGGGCTTCAGTGGTGACTCTTCTCTATCTCTTGCATGGATTCATATCCCGGTTTTGGCCCATCTCATCCACCGTATGTACAGTGCTCCGCCATGGCCATAAGCCCTAAATCAAATCTCAGAAATTGTATTTAGGGCTTTTCATGACCTGTTTTTGCGTAAACTTTCACTCACAAAATTTTTCTTATTTATTACTGATATTAGGTCAATTATTGGGGTTTCAAGGTCGTGAGATGTTTGTGTTCGATCTTAGGAGAGTTTCGAACCTACCCAGCACCTTTTCAACATTTTTCGGAGGCGATTCAGAATTTTCCGGTGAGTATAGCCGCTTACTCAATTCCAGCTTTTTGTATTTTGAGTTTAAGGATTTTTAAGTGTTTTATTTCAACATATAATGTGAAAATCAAGTTGGTTTCGTGAGGTATACATTGCTCAAGGTCTGTTTCTGTGCGTGCAAATGGAATTCGATTCCAGCTAATTTTTTGGTCTTCTCGATGTTGTTTATTTTGAGTTCTAAGCGTGCAAATCGACTCTTTACCCGTCGTTTCAGTAAATTCCATTCCAAGAAGAATTAATGTGCAACTTTAATTTCATATTACGTTTTTTCCTTGTTTGAATTACATCCATATTTTCATAAAAATTACCATTTGTAGCTTGTGCTTGATGAATTTATGCATCGATTTCAAATTTTCTATTTCAACTTTCAAGTTCTTTTACTTTCTCTGCCGTTTATTTCAATCATTAAACTTAAATAAATCCACAATTGAAAAATTCTTCTGGTAGATTTCTTTACTGATCATGTCAAGACTTTGTTATTAGTTTTCTTGAATTAATTGCGAGTGTATGAGGAAATAACTTTGAAACCTGGCATAGACTTTTGCACTTAATTGATTAATCCATTAACTAGCTAAAACGTTTTTCTAATAGAATATACATGCTTATTAAAGTTCCGGGCTTGGGCTTCTTTAATTAATTATGTCGGTTTGTTTCCAACTAATATAATTAATATGCATGCATGAATACTCTCGCAGGAAGTTGGCACCTGAGGCATGCTGCTTTAATTAATATAGCTAGTACTGTGAACTATCGATATGATATGTGCATACCCTTTGCTATTTTTAGTTCCAAACTCTCATTTTCTTGAACGTAACAAAATAGAATGATTTGATGGAAGGAAGTGGTGACACAGAGTGTTCCAAGGTCACTAGCCCTTGTAGAGAAGACGATAAGTATACATCGATGGATGAAAACTGCAAGCTAAAAGATGGAGGAAGTTCAAGTAACAGCATAGTTGAAGAGATCATCAGCAACAAGAAGTCATTGGTGAGGCCTTATGTTCGATCGAAGTCGCCTAGGCTTCGGTGGACACTTGATCTTCATCTTCTCTTTGAGCAGGTTGTGGAAATGCTTGGAGGACAAGAGAGGAAAGGCTCGGAGGACAAGAGAGTGACTGAGTGAGATTTGAAAATCTCTTCATCGGTAAAATATATATATATATTGTTTTTGGGTTATTTATTATTTATGTTTCTTGTTTTTGGGGTTTTGTTGCAGGAGCAACACCAAAGTTAGTGATGCGGTTGATAAACATTAAAGGACTGAATATTGCACATGTCAAGAGCCATTTGCAAGTATGCATGAATTGGGTTATAATATTTAAATATATATATATTTTCTTTCAATTCTGGAGTTGGTGGTGATCAAATTTTATTTGTAATTCTGCAGATGTTCAGGAGCAAGAAAATTGAAGAACCCAATCAAGGTACCTCTATATATAGTTAGCTTCTTTCAAGCTCTAATTAATATCGATGGATCGGCTCCATTTTCAAACCTGATTTAACAAGTGTTTCGAGCTTTCTGTATCTTTAGCAATACTGGTTCATTGCAGGGATCATAGATCACAGGTTTCTCCAAAACCGATTACATCGGAATATATATTGTAGCCCGAGCCAATTCCCTATACTCTCAAGTTGTCATCATGAAAGGCATGATCAGTACTATAACTTTAGGTATCTGATCTTTATTAATTAGATTGTGGCTAGCTAGCTCTTCTTTTTATTCCTAATTCTAAAAACAACCAGCTTTGATTAATTACTAATCGAATTCAAGGTTTAGAGCTGGAGATGCTTCTTGGAATGGTAATACATATAATAAGACAATACCATGATTTTATTACGTTTTTTTCTTGTTTGAATTACATCCATATTTTCATAAAAATTACCCGTTGGTAGCTTTTGCTTGATGAATTTATGCATCGATTTCAAATTTTCTGTTTCAACTTTCAAGTTCTTTTACTTTCTCTGTCGTTTATTTCAATCATTAAACTTAAATAAATCCACAATTGAAAAATTCTTCTGCTTTATCAGAGAGTTGAGCAAAATGGAAGCAGATCATGACTTGGGTAGGCTATATCTTACAGGCGATGAGGCGGACACTATAATTCCATCCTGCCCTCAGATGAGAGAGGTCCCGAAAAGCACACGTAAAATCGCAAAGCTGATGGTGTTCGATTATCGAGATGTGCTGTGGAATAAGATGTTGAACTGCTACAAGTGTGAGATTCTAGCTGGGTTTGTGAGGTATGTAAGCTAAAGTTCGTGATGTATACGACGAATAATTCAACAATAGTTATACCCAGAGTTCTGCTTCTTTGTGCATGTTCTATCCATTTGAAGCGTTGCGTACACATATGGGGAGATGGATCTTATGATTCTGCTAATTTTTAAACTGAGAAGCAAATGAGCAGAATAGAAAAGGTTTCTTTAAATACTATTTTTAATATTATTCAATGCATGGGATAAAATATATATTGAGCTTATTCCCATCGATCTGACCAAATGGGAAAATGTTAAATTTGTAGCGCCTTCGAGAATATCGTTTTTTAAAAATATAATAAGATTAATAATAAGATTAATAATAATAATAATAATAATAATAATGCATATATATGATGCGTAATCATTAACTATTAGCTGAATATCCATTTGGTGATCATTAATTCACGCATTCCTTTTTGTTTTAGTTTTTTGGAAGTTGGATTTATGCTGGATTCTTTTTTAAAAAATTAAGATTAATGTTTTTCTGCGAAGATTTACAAGAAGCTTGAGTTAGTCTTGTAACATGCAGTGACAGAGGACTTTGCTTGTCCATTTAATTGCTTCGTCAAATGTGCAAGTTTTAAGGTATGTTTCATGTTGTTACTTCCTTTAGTTTTTGAAGCATATGTGAATTGATTCTTGAGGTAATTTATATATTTAAAGGGCCTGAGATATCAATTATGCTCCACTCAGGATCTTTTTAACTTTGAATTCTAGGTTATTAAACCTAAATAAATTTTATAGTTTTTTTTTATTTTTTGAACTTTTTGTAGTTGATACATAGATTTTCTCTAAACTAATTTATGAGTTTGAAAATATTATTTGTTAATGCAAAAGACAATTTGGTTTATAATTATGGTTTCTAATTTATATTATATATTTTTATTTTGAACATGGGTCTTCAAGAGTATTGGGAAAAATTCTGGGAAGCTGAAAAAAATAGAAAGAATTCAGCAAGTGAAGGAGCTCTGGGAGTTGCAGTGCAGCCTCTTTATATTTGGTTATTAGTATATTCTTGTCACTTTTTTGGTTGTATTATTTTTTAGAATGTTGTAAATCTTATTTTTAAAGGTTATAAAATTGTTTATTAAATTTTATTTTTGTATTTTGAATAATTTATAATACTGCAAATTTGTGTATTAAATTTTAATTTTTTTTGTTATTTATCTGAAAAAGACAACGTTTTTTAACTGTTGTCGTAGATAGTTTAAAACGGTTGTTAAAAGTCTTGTTATTTAAAAAACGCGCTCAAAGACAACAGTAAAAAACCGTTGTCATTGAAAGAAAAGACAACGGTTTTTCACCGTTGTAAAACTGTTGTCTTTTCCTTAAGAGACAACGGTTAAAAACCGTTGTCTTTGAGCGCTCTCTTTAACAACACAAGCTTTAACAACAGTTTTTTATTGCCTTTAACAACGGATAAAAGCCGTTGTTGTTTTACATTTTTCTTGTAGTGACAATGTAGAAGTCCCATATTGTTTACCACCACATTTATAATGTTTTTTGCACCCATTACATTCAGCTTTATCTGTATTATCAATCCCTTTGAGTTTCTTAAAATGAATCCAAATATCAGAAGTTTCTTTAGACTTTTTAGTTGACACTTCATCATGCTTAGCACTTTCCAAGTCATCAACATCTAAATTAATACCTTGATTTTGTGATGAGCCCATTTCAAATATTAATCTGTAATTAGAAAAATAATAACAATAAGTTTCAACCAATCAATATAATTTTCAAAACTACATCCACTTGGAATAAAAATCATAATGTTCGGTTAATTCTTTAAGTGGGTTTCGAATTTCAATTGTTTTTTATTGGGCTTTATCAAATATTAATCTGTAATTAGAAAAATAATAACAATAAGTTTCAACCAATCAATATAAATTTCAAAACTGCATCCACTTGGAATAAAAATCAGAATATTCGGTTAATTTTTTAAGTGGGTTTCGAATTTCAATTGTTTTTTATTGGGCTTTATCATCTAATACACAATCAAACATCTTAAGTGAGTATTAACTTTGAGCCTATACTTCTAGTTCTTCGGTTTATATGTGTAAGGAAAATTATTTATCTAAACAAAATATCATCACTGGAAAATTGGAGTCGGAGGAACGAGCCACGCATTCACGCCCCTTTTTGGTTCCATTTCTCGAGTTTCTTGCACAAAAAAAACAACATAAGCTTTTCTTCTCCATTAAGATTTCAGCAACCCACGGCCATGATACTGAAATAATTAATAATAACACTAATAAAGATTCAAAGTAAAATAGAGAGTACTGTACATACGGACTACAAGTCTACAAGACTACAACCGAGCTATGATTGATGAACTCCCGGAGTTGCAAGCGGCTAGACAGCGGCGTGCGGTGGGCTATAGCGGAGTGTGATGGTGTGGTACTATTGAGTATTGATGCCCTCGGTTGATACTTGATAGTGCAGATTTCAGACCATATAGAATCGAAATGGCGAGAGGAAGAAATGAAAAGAGGAACAGATGACGGCTGATGGAGAGAAAAAACAAACAAGACTGTGAACAAAATTAGGTCATGCCCATATTATTTTATGTTTTCTAACATAAATTTAATTTTTAATTTTTTAATTTTTTTAATCTGAACCCGCGGGCCAACCCGAGTCCGCCAAGCCCGCCCCGCCCAAGCCCGCGGTCCGCACGGGCTGACCCGTGTAGGCCCGCTATCAAATGGGTTGCCAAAATGGCAACCCAACCCACCTAAATTACTTGGCGGGGCGGGCCAACCCGACAGGCCCGACCCAAGTTGACGGCTCTACATATATAAGATAATAATAATATATATCCATATATATATATTATTATTATATATATCTATATACGTACATATATATATATCTTAATATATATATATATACATACAATCATGATCCACTGCACACCAGTGTGCAGGAATTTTGTGTGCACCGCGTGATGTTCGCGCGAACATCTGAAAAAAAAATCAAATGTTCGCGGGAACATCACATGGTGTACAAAAAATCCCTGCACACTGGTGTGCAGGGAAACAAAATTATACATACATATATCTATATATTTTATAATATATATCTATATACGTACATATATATGTATCGTAATATATATATATATATACATACATATATCTATATATATATTTTAAATTCTATAAAAATAAATTTTATGGTGTAGCGATTTTGAAATATTTTTTTATGCGGTTAGAAATTAAAAATACTCAACATGAAATAAACCATACGATATAGAGAACTTGGCTCTGATACCACTGTTGGATCTCGGATCTCTAACGTGCCCAAAACGCAGCGGAAGTTTAAAAATTAATTTTGACGTTCAAAATTTTCTTGGGCACTCATACAGTTTAAATAAATTTGCGTAGGGTGTTAAAGATTTATACCTATCAATCATAAAAGATTGACGATGGCTCCAACTATTTCGAAAAATCGAAAATAGCTCTTCTTGTATATCCCTACGAACCATCAACTGGATTTTTCACCTTTCTTCAAATCAGGTCCATAACCGGATTTCCTGTTCCTCTTCTAATTCGCATTTAAAAGAAGAAGAAATTTAACGAATAGAAAAATTGAATTTAAGAATTGATCGTATCAATTCTTCAGACCAGAGCGAAACAGAGAGAGCAGAGAGGAAGCCGAAGGAAAAACCAAGCAATCAATCTCTCTATTATTGCAATTCACAATTGCAATGTATTTAATGAGTTGTCTCCCGACAACTCATTAAATTATTTTTCTTTCTTTTTTTTATTTAATATAATAATATAATATATATATATATATAATATATTATTATAAACATAAGGTCCCACACCCATAAATATATATTTATTATATATATCCTTATATATATATATATCGTATATATATATATCTATATATATGTATTTATATATATATTGAGTGAGTCCTTAAATTCGAGTCCAACTCGAAAAAATTAATTAAACTCTTTTAATTAATTTTTTCTCTCAAAATTTCTATAAGCTTTTATAAACCATTTATAAAGTTTATCTATCGATTCAGTCAAATTTGTTTATCATAAATTCAACTCTTTGAATTTATTATCTCAACGGGAACAGGAAAACCAGTACTTGTGTAACCCTCAATGGTTCAGGGATACAGCTAGCTGTGGGTCCAGGCTTACCCTTATTAGCCTAATTCTATGCATCAACTTCTTGATCATAAAATGTCAGAACTCATTTCTGATTTAACCCATCGAATCATGGTAAGAGCGTTAAGTAACACCGCCCCATGATTCCCTAGGTATCACTGATAGTGTCTGCAAGAACCAGTCGATTATGGTTAACGTAAAGTACAGTCCCTTCATCTCATATATCCCGATCGAAACTGCAACCATTGGTTCATCGAGGGTTGCATGTGAATTTCGATAACGATGTGATGCTTTTAGAATACATAGTGGCATCGCATGTGTAACTTGGTAAACATTTTACTCTACTACACATCTTACACTCTGGCCAGAGATTACATGCACTATTATCTCACTTGATCACATAGGATATCCACACCCGTAGGTGAGCAGTGAATCCCCGACTACAATGCACTGGCTCCTACATGTGTCGCAACTGTACCCAACTTCGCCACCTGATGACCCTCATAGAGTTGGTAAATGAGTCAAAGTAAAGTCCTAGCATGTAGAGCCTCAGTGTTGTTCCGGGTCGTAAGGACTAATGGTGTACAACCATAACCACGGACTAATCCACTTGATGAATGATAACCACTTGGGAAGTCCGAGGGAGGGTAGTTCAGTGAACTCATCGTATGAGCACCAATCTGTATGATTGAACATTCCTATGTCCATACCAATGAAACGTGGTACACATCATTACAGATTCTAGTCTCGAGCTCGAGCGATCCTTATCCTTATTTTGGACTGCCCAATCGACTAGGAACTTGATTTAGAATATACAGTAATTAATAATATGTGTTTCATGATTGTCATCATATGTACAACCTCATATCTTACTATAGTATATTCAAGGTTTTTATCTATGCAACTTGCATGAGTATAAAGATA
Organism: Henckelia pumila; assembly: GCF_033568475.1. Taxonomy (NCBI): domain Eukaryota; kingdom Viridiplantae; phylum Streptophyta; class Magnoliopsida; order Lamiales; family Gesneriaceae; genus Henckelia; species Henckelia pumila. The sequence goes on along the minus strand of NC_133122.1, from coordinate 119,468,787 downwards.
AAGAAAATGCCAGATAAAAGATTAATTATATTAAAATAAAGATTTTTATTATACTTGAGTCAATAAAATCCCTGACCAACATTTGGCTTGCAGGGCATCTACTCTAACATTTATATAGGAGTTTGAATTGTGATTTTTCTTTGATGATTAATTAAGTATTAACTTTGTCTTTTCCATTAATTCATTTCCATCTATTCGGTTGTTTTAAGAAGTATTTACATTTAATTTTTTACGTCTTGATTTCGTATTCTCTTTCTATTCCAAACCAGAAATCACATGGGGTGAGTCGAAAATCAGGAGGTGTCTTATCGACAACCTCCTGAAATCTATAGCCTCGTCAGAGGATTTGTTTTTCTAAATTGATCAATTGCAGAACATGCATGCTTCAGGAATCGATGGGCAGGGAGCTAATGTTACTAGCTGCTGAACATGGAACCAATCTCACTTTTCGGTTTCACAGGGTCCTTTCTCTCCTTTTTTTTTCCTCAGATTTTTATGTGTTTTCTGATCTTCTTGTGTTTGGTTTACGGTTTTTGGTGGCATGGGGTTTGAATTTATTGTTTTCTAAACTTTCAGGAGATGAATTAGTTGGACCATAGGGGATGATTAATCCAAAGTGAAAATGAGATATTTTTTTTCCTCGACTTGTGGTAGTGCATGTTTTCTTGATTATGAATTTAGATTCATTGCTATGGTATTTTGTATTTTATTGCAGATAGATTTGAAGGATAAGCCTACCCTTGAGAAGCTTTTTGCTACTGAAGAAATGAGACTTTAGTTGGGTTTGTATTATTTTATTATTTTATCCTCAAATGGTTATCTGATTTCGGTGGTAGTTTAAGAAGAATCTGGATTTATGGATCGCAGTTTCATCATAGAAATTTTCATATTCCTGCTTTCCATTAGTTACATGTATCGTTATTCTCCAATTAACCGAAGGGGCATATAGTTCTGCATGTCTTCAGTAGCTTCTGAACAATTGGATTTGAGCATTGGCTTTTGACCATACAATTTGAATATCAAATTCAAATTTTTTGATCTGATCGGTGCCAATTTCCGAGAGAATCCGTGCATTTCCAATTAGATGTATTCATTGGCAAAAATCACTACAAGAAAAACGGTCATTAACAACGGTTATTAACCGTTGTTGTAGGCCCCAGAGAACTGTTGTTAAAAGAACTGTTGTTGAAAGGGGCGCTCATAGACAACGGTTAAAAACTGTTGTCTTTGGATATACGACAATAGTTGTGCAACGGTTTTTCACTGTTGTGGTTTTGTATATTTGACAACAGTTTGACAACATTTTTAATGTGTTGTCTTTGGGTGATATAGACAATGGTTTTACAACATTTTTACACCGTTGTCTTTGGGTGCAATAAACAACAGTTTTACAACAAATAAAAACCGTTGTTATCACTTGAGATTGACAACACTTTGACAATGTGAAAAATCCGTTGTCTTTTAGGCAAAAATATTTTTTTTATTAATAATGAAATTATAAATACTTTTGATTTATATTTAATATTTAATACTTAAATTATTTTATAATTAAGAAAAAAAACTTTGAAGTAATTAAAACAGTTTATATAAAATAAAACTAAACATCACCAAAATAGCATTAATTAAGAAAATACATCTTTGAATTACAATAGACGATTTATCAAAAAATTCACAATCTACCATTAACTAAACGAGACATAAAATATGCCAAAAAGTTTTGAACCAAGTTTACAAAACGAAAAAAACACCCAAAAAGATAGATAATCGTGCATATCAAACCCAAAATATCTTGCTTTGCTGATAAACTTTCTCCAGTACTTGTGCATCTTCTAAGATATCATTCCATGCATTCCTATAGAGAAGAATAAATAAAGTTAATGAAGTCACAATAGTCTCATAACATCCCAAAAAAAATCTCCAAACAACTCCACAAAATACCAAGTCTGCAATGAGTTGAATAAAATTTGATAATGAACATGATATTCTCGAGAAAGCCACAAGCATTCTCCACAAAAGAAGCAAACTCAAAACAACCCTCAGCACTTTCCAAAACCGCTCCACACAGCCCCAGAACAGCCTCCCAAGGAAGTATTGATAAGTTGAGGATCTTACTCAATATAAGGATCAATCTCAATATCATTTGTCAATACGTAAAGATGTGCTTGCTGCAACTCATTATGACTAGCGGAGTGCACAATTGCTTTTGACAAAGGCTTGGTGCGTTGTACTTCACGGTCCCTTGATGGTATCCTAATTGTGTGGACATTAGAAAGATAGTCTGAGCGTGCGTGCGAAGAGTTTTGAATATCTGAAATTTTTTACAAATTAAGAACTTCTACCAAACTAAAACCGTTCTAACATTTCTCCCTCTCCCTCTTGTGAACTTGTAATTTCTTGATCCTTTGAAATTCAATGAAATGTAAACTTTGATACACTTATTTGTCCACGTGCAACGCACGCATATTTATCTAGTATATATATATATATGAACCTAATAGAAAGGTAAATGGAAAGAAGGGTAAAATCGTAAATCAACCGTAGAAAACTCAAATTTTTATATAAAATAAAATATTGATATCGATAAACAGCACATAGAATATGATTACATCAAACATTTCATTACAATAAGATAGTTAGATTGGAATTTAGGCAGCAAAATGAGTAAGAATTCCTACACTATTGCAAATTGCAACTCACTCAAGTTTCATGTGCATCATTAAGCTGAATATTTATCCTCCTCAGCCACACCGAATGGAGGATCATATGAAAAACGTCGAACCGTTTCGGCGGAAAATTAACCTCGAAATGTCTCCTTACTATAACACCCACCCTTTGCATTTCCATGTACTTACCTGCAGGAATGGCAGTTAAAATCTTCTTCAGATCAGCAATCTCATTCACCTGAACATCAACCGAAAATGTGCCCCAATCCAAAACGTCGTCAAACGGTTTAGCATAATTGTCCTTGAGTAGCACAGGGACGCATCCCATGTACAGGGCTTCCACCATTCTTGGGCTAGCTACTTCCCATCCACTGGGACAGATGCAATACTTGCTCTTCCGGAACATTCCGTAGTAAGACACGTTCCTCGGTAGGTACTCGTGGATGCGCACGTCTGGATCTTTATCTTTCCACTTCTCCATTAGAGCTTGCCTAATGTCACCATGGATGCCGCCAGCGTAGAAAACTAGAACAGAACGCTCTGTAGGCCCCGGTCCCCCTATCAGCCCATCCATCGTGCCATCGGGGAGATATATCTCTGGCATGGAGACATCAGTGGAGAGCTTGAATCCTTCTGTAATGTTCGCATTACATAGAACTCGAATCGAGTTCTTGTATAGGTAAGGCACGCCATGAGAAATAGTCGGTCCCTATCAAGATTCAAGAAGTTTCACAATGATTCAGCCGTTTGTAGCCTAGACGTACATACACAGTTTTTGATGAAACGAGAAAATCAAGAGGTGGTACGTACCCAATCATGGCAAGCAAGAATGAAATGATCGTGCCCGAGTGTTCGATTCCAGTAAGGATACTTGGTCGCTATGAGATTCACATAATCACTTGCTACGTTCTGCAACGGACTCCAAGCACGGTTGCCTCGCTCATACGCGAACGTGGCTACGGATTGCATACTTATTGGCACGAAATAAACATGTGCCTGTCTAGGATCTCCGGTGCGGAATCGGCTGATTTCAAGTTGATGAATGAGTATACCTTCAATGCCAAGAATCCCAAGGCTCTTGCTGTAATGGAACAGAGGTGGCTCCCCATCTTCGTACACGTATATTTTGAACAAGCTCTCCATTTCTATGTAGCTCCTACACAGGTTCGGATATTAATATCGAATCAGATTCTTAATTAATTGGACACCTTAACTTTATCAAGTCATCCACGTAACGTTTTCAAGATCAAACTATTACCTGTGAAAAGATATGGGATCTCTATACACAGGGCCAGTGGGAACATAGTCTGGATCATACGACGTTTCGTTGTTTCGTCGAGCTTCTTGAATTGTTGCCCGAGCTCGAGCTAGACCGCCCTCCACCTTCTCCAAATCGCTGAATTCTCTCGTGTATTGATTCTCCGTCATCTGCTATACATTTCATAACTAGTCCATATTTAGCAAAGTTTTAACCATGGCAGAGGTGATTGAAACTAAAAGTGTGGCCTTACCGGTGGTGGCTGATCCACCTCAGGCGCAGCGGCCGGAGACGGCCCACTAACGTCTGAAGGCTTCACTCCTTTCTTCGATATTGCAGAAGATGATGATGGGAGCCAGCTAGAAGGCTTCTGGTTCAGTATAATCACAAGCCCACATAGCAAAATCAGGGGAAATATTACAAAATACACAAGCTTCGAAGATGAATCCGTCATTTTTTCACTGAACAATATTCTTTGAAGTGAAGATATGAAAATTCAGGCTTGGGATCTTTTCTTCTGGAATAAGAGGATTTACGTTAGCAGATGAAGAAGGAGCCAACGTGTGGCAAGTTGATGAAGTTAACAACGTTGGATGGAAACGTTGTCCAAATTTAACATTTCAAGAAATAACATTTAAATGAGTCAAAATCAAACTATTATATAATAATATATACATGGAGAATATATATTTTATTCTTCACATAATTATATTGTTTTAGTCAGAAGCTAAATCGTATACTCAATATGTTATTGTAAATTATCTTTTAATAATTGGCAATCAAAATAATGATTTCTCTCCTTCATCGACAATATTTAATTTTATTATTATTCTAACTTGTTCTAGAGAATAATTTCATTAAATTAGTTATTAAATTTTTTTAGATATTACATTTGTAAAGGTAAAGCCCGTGTCAAAAGATCACATGAGTTGTAAGAAAAAACACTTTGGAGATCGAGTTTTGGATGTAAAAATTATATCACTTAAAAAGTTCAGTTTTTTAATGTTTATTAAAAAAAAAAAAAGCGATTTCACATTTGAATAGATATTCAAACAATATATTTATTTTTAAATAAAAATAGAAATAAAAATCCAAGCCCAAAAATTATTTATTTTAGAAAACATTTTTAAAATATATTTTAAAAAAACTTTATATATCTATATATATAAAGCAAGAGCACCCTAGTGGTTTCTTTGTATACTCATTTTTATTTTTATTTTCAAAAAAACCCCACAAAAGTATAAAATTGCAAAAAATAAAAATCAAATCAAATGCTTAAAAAAAATAAATTTATATTATATACACATACCAAAATATTTGTATATAATATTACATACGCAATGGGACTAGTATATAAATATATATATATATATATATAACAATTTTTTTAGCTAGTTGACATTTCCGACCATACGGACAGTTAAAATTCCAAATTAATCACAAACTTAAAAAAAAAAAAATGAAGGGAAAAGATTTAAATAATTTAGTAAAGCACTCGAAAACAGTAATATAATTTTAACAGCGTGACGTTGAAGGGCTGGCGCTCTCTTTAGTAGAACCCGGCGACGGACCTGTTTTGTGTTTCTTTGATTGTGGATGTTTCGATTCTTTCGCGTAATTAATTAGTAACAACTAATTAGTTTATTTATGATAAAATTAACATGGAACGAACCTTTAATAATCAACCTATGTTTATTAACTAAAGGAATAAAATAGTAAGTATTTATTTAGAATTTAGCAGAATCCTGGTAAATTAGATCATATTTGTATGGACACTACCCCAAGTAACATCTAGAGATGGTTTCTCAAAAAAAAAAAAAAAAAACATCAAGAGATGGAAATTTATCACATATATTTATAAATTTATACCCTTAAATGCATTATTAGGGTAGTGCCTCTATATAGGTAAGGTGAAATTTTCTCACAATCCCCTTCTTTATATATTTAACTTTGTCTTGGATGTTTAATTTTATTCATGTCATTTATAAAAAAAAATAATAATCAATTTTGGACTTTATTTGATCTCAATTTCGTTTATTTAATATTTCTAGTGTTTTTCACTCTTGATTTACTCAATGATCACATCTTTCATATAACTCTTTTGCTATAAATTGCATAAAGGGACCAAGATATATGATAAGTTTCAATTCTACATTTGACAAATTAAATGTTATTAGCTAGTTTTTTCTTAAATCAACTCTTTCTATCTCATTTTAATAACCATAAATTCGCTTAAATCGCACTCTACATTTTTTCCTGCGTGTATTGGATATTAGTAATAATGTACTATTAAATTTATAATATTTTAATAAATTAATACAATTTCCTAAATTATAATTAAAAATGATGAGATTGGATTTGGGAGATTTGGTAGCTTAGATTAGATACTGCATGTGTGTTGTCATAGTTTTTCGAACAAAAGAAGTATGGGGAAATGAATCTGAATTACCATTTACGTATGAGAGCCACTTTAGTGGTGCTGCAACCAAAATAAGCAACCTTAACATGCCTTATTTCCTATTCCACGGACACATTCTAGGTTCACCATACCTACACTTTCTCTTAGCTCATCTCACATTCTCACGTTTTAAATAAATCAATAGCGTGTGTGTGTGTGCATACACGCACATATACATGTTTGTATATGTCAGGATCGATGAGCTACTGCTGCTGAGGTAGAATGAGTAATGAGCTGCTATTGTTCTAGAACTTGTTGCATGAAGTAGTAGTTGACTGCTACTAGTGAGTTCAGTAATGTTAGCTGCTGAACTTTTTTTTCTCTTAGATCTCTGAGAGTCAACCAACAACTATACGGTTGTGCGAAAGAAGGTCAACTAGAAAATTGAACTTGCATATATCAACTGGCTCTACTGGTTGTGTGCGTGTGTTCAGCGGAACACAATAATTTGTTTCTGAATGTTCGAAGACTCAACTGCTCATACGTCACCCCTTCTCCTATTTTAGAAGACATCACTAGAAGACTTTGATACAACGACCCACCTAAACCAGGACTTACCCCACTGCCTACTGCTGAGACTCCTAGTTACTGGCCACAAGAAATTTGGTAATAGACTACACTAGAAAGACTACAGTTTTTGATAGAACCGTAGTATTTTTGCATTTAACTACGGTTTTTACAGAAACCGTAGTTAATGGGCGTTTTTTAAAAATATACCTCTACAGTTTTGTAAAAACCGTTGTTGTTTGTGTTCTACAACATCGGTTTTTAAAAATCGTAGCTTATGAGCGTGTTTTTTTTTTAAAAATATACTACAGTTATTTTGAACCGTAGTCTATGAGCATGTTTTTTTTAAAAAAAATAGACTACGGTTATTGTGAACCGTAGTCTATGAGCGTGTTTTTTTAATAAATAGAATACTGTTATTTTGAACCGTAGTCGGTTATTTTGAACCGTAGTCTATGAGCGTGTTTTTTTATAAATAGACTACAGTTATTTTGTACCGTAGTCTATGAGCATTTTTTTTAATAAATAGACTACGGTTTTTTTGTACCGTAGTCTATGAGTATTTTTTAAAAATAAATAGATTACGATTATTTGGTACCATAGTTTATGAGCCTTTTTAATTTTTTTTATAAAGCTTCTTATTTTGTACCATAATATGAGCCTTTTTTTAGCAGCCTTTTTAATGGTGTCATTATGTTTTTTTTTTTCTCTTTGTATAATCACCCTAAAGCGCTATCATTGTAGCACCTAAAATCTAATTTACTAAATCGCATGTATTAAATTAAATAAATATTAGGATTACTATTTTTAAGTTTAATTGATTTAAATTCATTATTTGATTATGTGCTAATAAAATATTGAGTATTTATTCAAATGATTTTATTTTACAACTATTTAATTAATGTTTTTATTTGTTTAATTTTATTCATTTAAATTATTTTATTACACTACTTATTTGATTTAAAGATTTTAAAGGTTTAAGACTTGTTTATTTAAATGACTTTTATTGTCCAACTTATTTATTTTAAATAATTTAAGTTTAGCGGTTAGTTATTTTAAATTATTTTAAATGCCTAGCTTATCTAATTAAAAGCTTTTAACTGTCCGAGTCGTTTTAAAGGTTTTTATTCGCTCGTGCATTTATTTAAAATGACCTTTAAACATACATTTAGTGTGTTTAAATTATTTTAATCACTCTGCTTGTTATTTAAATATTTTAATCGTTTCTATGACATCAGAATATCTAAAGTGTTGAGTTTAATTTCCAAGTCATTGTTTAAATTCCCTTAAATTTTAAATTGCTCAAATATTTAAGTTAATAATCCCCGAGATTTTTAAGTTAAGTGACTTTCGATTCCGACTTATGGCGATGGTGGATTTGGCGGTAATTTCTTAAATATTATTTTAGGAGTTCAAATTTTGTTAGAATTGAGAAAAATAGATGAAATGTTGATTTTAGATTTTTTGGGGTGTCGAAAATCGCTTTTATCAAATTCTTGAGCTTATTTTTAAATTTTTTCGAAAAAAAAAATTAATTAGAAATTTCAAACCAGTACTAATAAAAAAAATCCAATTTAATATTTTTAATTTAAAATTTTCAAACTTAGGTATTTTAAAAATGCAAATTAATTTTTGAACCCTAAAGTTACTAAGTTGAGCAGCACTTTTAATATTACACACACCAACACACACCTATACATATACACACATACACACTTAAACTTAATTTACAAAACAAAATAAACCCAAATCCCTAAATCCACTCCCCAAACTCGTCGCCCCTTCTATTTCTCACACCAAGGCATGATCGGCCGCCCGCCCTCCTCCTGCACTTTCCGGCCACGACGACCGCCGTCCATCCACCACCACCGCCGGAGTTCGAGCCAAGGAAGGTTCAGCAGCTGTGGTTCGAAAGATCTCAGCTGGGTTCCATCTCTTTCTCGATTTTTTCTTTGAGTAAAGGCAAGTGTAAACTCTCCTTTTGACCACCAAGCAAATATATTGTTGTATGCATCGTTCTCATCATGTATTTCGAGTTTTTCCCAAATTCCAGCTAGGGTTTTGAATTTTTTTAAAAAATCAGTAGAAGCCCTGTTTTTTTTTTTTTTTTCGAAAATTAGGTGTTAGATAGGTGTTGGATTAAGCTATGTATATGTTATAAGCGAAACTTGAAGGTTTTCATGAGTTTCGAAATTTTCAGTTAGCTTTTTGGCCATGTTTTTGGTGCATCGTTTTCATTGTATAAAATTTATATATTTTTCTTAGTTCAAACCGATTTTATATTTTCCCCATTACGTTTAACAAACAATCGAACATATATAAATATTTAAGAACCAATAACTCTATTACAAAACGGCACCTTTTCTTCAAATATTATTTCCACTTTACTTTAAATCTTGGACGAAATATACTATCCACACGAAATGTATTCAATGCTTCGATTTTCAAACTTCAAAGTTCAAAGTTAGGTACCTTAAGGATGAATTGAAGTGCAAATTTTTCCCCCTATAAATACAACTCTAATTTGGGCAACTATATTGTATTATCAGAAACATGTATATAGAATTATTATTAACCATGGCAAGTAACACTTCCATATTCGCTGTTGCCTTAATATTATTTCTTGCTGCCTTGGTTGTTATGCCCAGTTGTGATGCATCTCGAATTAATCTTGTTCAGGGTACGTATATATATATACATGCACTTATTCCATCTTGTGACTCGAGTCGTCGATTTATCGAAATATTTTAAATTTTTTAGTCCGCTTCTCAAGTTCGTGTTGTGATATATATAATTGTACGAATTATATAATTTATTTTATTGCTATTTTATAAATATATTAAATATTTGGAATGTAATATATGTTTTGTTTTGTTTTGTTTTGTTTTGTTTTTTTATTTTTATTTTTTTGTATTTGCAGAGAAGCTAACGGGGCCAATTTGTGTACAGTGTGTGTGCTGTGAGCCTACACCGCCGGGATCTTGTTGTGCCAAATGTTGCGCTAATCCTTACACTTCGTTTGCAGTTGAGTCTGAAAATGGTTCCCCATAATTCAAGCACGTACACTTTCAATGGTTCTTCATCCCAAATAAATTAATAAATAAAATTGAACTGTCAAAAATATTGACTTGTTTGATGAATAATGAGAAGCGACTTTATTCATATCTGATACTTATTGTTTTTTTTCCCTTTCAGTATCATCATTTTGGATACAAGGCAAACCAAGATTAAAAACGGTTTTGTTCGTCAAACTACGAGAAACATCACACTAGTTAAACTGTATATTTATCTATGTTTCTTTCTTAATTTTGACTTTTTAACCTTATTGCATAGGGGTGTTCCATGTTATGATAATATGATTATCAGATGAAATACGTACATATGAAATCCAGATCAGATTTAAGGTTTGTCGACATCTATTTGTTCGTTGTGATAATGAACACTTACCATGGACAAGGTTGGTTGTTGCTGTCTCACCTAATTTATTTACTTTCTTGGCTTGTATCTTTAGTTATTATGGATTTTGATGCAGTGACAATCCAGGGGACTGTCCAAGGCCACTACCTAGTATCCCAGAGTTGAAGCATGCTACTGATACTACTGAAAAGAAAGGGACTCCTGCCTGGATTATGAAGTGAGATATAGGATGACTTCTTTATAGAATATATTTACGGATCCTTGCATTATCCATCGAGACATTAAAGCAGAAAATCATTTACTTGTGATATTGGATGCTTCAAACAGAGATCCTGCATTTTTCTATCTGAATTCTGTCAATTTCTAGTTGGCAAGAAATGTCATTCTTACCGTATTCATCGTCTTATCTTACAGACACTTACTTTTGCTTGGGTTAATTTTTTATTCTCCGGATTTGTGGCAGGTTGGCAAGAAATGAGTTGTCATTTCTACGGTAAGAAATGTCATTCTTACCGTCTTCATCGTCTTATCTTACACGCCCCAGACAGGATTGTGTGACAGCATTTGCTGCTTAAATATTGTTTTCTCATGTTGTATGTTCTAGACTCATATGTTTATAGTTTCTTCTATGTGCAGGGGCTGGCCAGAAAATGTTAGATTTTTGTGTGCTTCTGTAATGTATTTTATTATGCTGTGGCATATGCATTTTTCTATACTTATATTTGAAGCTATTTCGGGAAGAGTAAATCTTAATATTATTTCCTTCTTGTAGTTAGAGGATGCTCGCGATAGTGAGAAGGAGTTACTACGTGAGATAACGGATCTACAATAGAGGTATGCATATCTTTTAGATGACGGAGGTTCGCCTTGTACTCGATCATTGGACACAGGAATAGAGATATATATATATTCCTTGAAGAGAACAAAGGGCAATGTAAATTCGCAACATAACAAGCAAGGAAGATAACTTGACAGGGTCGAGGCCACATATCATAATCATAACGAGGAAAGAAACACGTGTCTTGACCAATCATGGGGAAGTCTCTCCAACAGCAAGGGAGCTAGGCTTCGAGCTAGTTTTAGCAGAGCCAGAAAGATTAGGAATTTAGGACAATTTTTTATTCTATTTTTTAGTGTGTATGAAACTAGGATTTAAATTTTCAATTTTGAGTAATTTATAATACTGAAAAATTGTATATTAAATTTTATTTTCAAATTTCAAATTCTGAGGAATTTATAATATTGGAAATTGTTTTTTTTTGTTTTATACATAAAAAAAGACTAGGGTGAAAAATCGTTGTGAAAGGGGTCTTTAAAACTGTTGTTAAAGGTCATGTAGTTAAATGTGTAATAGAAAAGACTACGGTTAAAAACCATAGTTTTTTACGACAAAAGACTACGGTTTTTTACCGTAGTCTTTAACGACAAAAGACTACAGTTAAAAATCGTAGTTTTTTGTTGTTAAAGACTACGGTTTTTTAACCGTAGTTTATGACCGCACTTTTAACTACATGGCTATGAACTACGGTTTTAAACCCCCAATTAACTACGTTTTTTCACCGTAGTCTTTCATTCATTCGTTGAAATTAGGTTACAGAGGTTTGCAGTACCTCAATTATTATAAATAAAATGTTTGTACAGTTTAACATTTAGCACAATATGATCCTAAAAGATCTGATAGACTTGATGTGTGTGTTGGTATTCTTCGTCTTCTGTATGATTTTCTATGTAAGGGTTTGAACTCTTCTTCTATGGATATAAACAACTGAAAGTGTTCAGTAGTTCTCTGATAAGTTGGAAGCGATTGTGAGTTCTTGGGAGCCGGACATTTTTTCTGTTTGGCTGTGATCTCTATTTATAAGTTCAAGATAAAAGTCATCTTTGATTCAAATGCATTCGTTGGTAACTAGCCATTTTTTTGGTCTTTTAGAGGGTGTTTGGCTAAGCTGATTAAAAACAGCTTATAAGCTCCTAGAACTTATAAGCTTTTTTAAGAGCTTATAAGCTGTTAGGTCTTATATTAAAAATAATCTGTTAAAATGTTTGGATAAACTTATTTTAAACAATTTAAAAATGTTGATGTGTTTGGTATTTTAAGATTTTTTTATTAACAAAATTATGAAAAAGGTATAATATTATTAATGTAATGGAATAGTTACATATATATAAACAAACGAAGTAGTTTTACAATTTTATAAATAAATGTTAAATTTATCTATATATAATTAAATCTATTTTATATTTAAATTTAGAAAAATTAAAAAAAATAAAAAATTTAATGTATCATTAATATTTCAAATAAAAATTGTAGTTAAATACTGCTCAATATTAAGTCAGACACTTTTTTAAAAAAATCCTAAGAAAAAAAATAGAAGTTAGAACAAAAACCTTGTTAGGAAAGAAAGTCGCGACGTGGAGAGAGACTTGTTAGATCTGTAAATTCTGTCAAGGATAAGACGGTAATTAATGAAAATATAGAGTGATATTTTGGAGAAGATAATTATTAAAATAAGATCTTTTTGAAAAAATTATCCTCCCTCTTACTTTTTTAAAAACAGCTTATAAGTTGTCAAACAAATTATTTTGACAGCTTATAAGCTATTTTTAAAAATTATTTACCCAACTGATTTTTGGAGTGTATAAGCTGTTTTGGAGAGCTTATAAGCTCAGCCAAAAGCTCTGCCAAACACACACTTGGTTCACTGTAAGAAGGTACACTTTGGTTGCGTATATTTGAGTCTAATCAGTGTACTAGAGACCTTTGGTTAATAGCTTTAACTGGTTCATGGAGAGCATCTGCTGATCTGCTCTTTTGCTTCTGCTTTTGCTCTTCTGCTTACTTCTTCTGATCTGCTCTCTCTTCTACGACTGCTTTTGCTTCTCAAACTTATTCCAGTGTTTATATATCAAGTTGATGTCTGAAATATTTTTTGTTAAACAATAAAACTTAGATATTTGATATTCTAAAAATTTCTCCCTTTTTAGTATTTTGACAAAATCTGGGCAATAGATCCGTTCTGTGATTTTTCATATGTGACAGACACATCAACTTATGCTGGAAATGTTTGATCTTGAAGTTTCAGTGCTTGATAAATCATCTGATCTTCAGTTCTAATATGATGTCTAATGATACTCCAGCGATTCTTCAAACTTACTTGAAGGCTGGTATGCTGCTGACTGTGTTGCTGGTGTGCTTCTAAGCATATCACTTGTCAGAGAATACTTGTAAGGCCCGGGATTATTCAAGAGTTTAGCCCAAAGAACCAAGCCTTTGATAGCAGTTTTGATAGCCTATTCTTCAAACATGCATTGCATGTATGTTATAGCATTAGATGAGATGCTATCTTTATTGCATGTTATGTTGTTTATACTGGAATTTTATTCTCACCGGAGTTATCCGGCTATTGCTTTGTTTTGTATGTGTGCATGGCAATAGGTGGGGCAGAAGCTAGTCAGAAAAGACAAGGATAGCTCAAGATAGAAGCATAGCAAGTGAGGACACGGGTTTTAGTAGCAAGACATGTATTTTGAGTTGTTAAACCATGCGAGAATTAATACAAGAACTTTGTATATTGTGGTTTGGAATACATGGTAGTTTATGTATCTTATGTTTAGAAGCTTGTAAGATATTATGAGATAGCATGTATCTTCTTTGGTAGCATGTATAAATGTTTATGTTTGATTTTTCCATACTTTGACAGCAGAAGTTTGACAGCAGAATTCTCTGCATTTCGAGCTCGCTCGATCGGTTAAAGTTTACCGATCGAGCGAGGCCATTAATTGGCTTGGCAGGGAGGGAGCGAGTTTTGTTCTCACTCGATCGGTAGAATGTTACCGATCGAGCAAAGCCTCGAATTTGGAAACAGAGCTTTTGAGTATTTGAGCTCGCTCGATCGGCCAAGTTTTAACGATCGAGCGAGACCCTTCTTTAAATTTTTTTTATTTTTAGCTCTTGTTTCTTTAATTCTTTTAAGTACTTGTTTAATTATTAATTACAATAAATTACCCTAAGATAAGATTAGCAACCCGGGTCCCCACAACAGGTGGTATCAGAGCATAAGTTTCTGGAATGAGATAGAAGTTGATGAGCGGGGTAGATTGAGTCTGTTTGATTGTTTGATATTGTATGAGATTACATGTTGTATCTGATTATGTGCATTATATGCTAGCATGCTTTATATTGCAATAATTATGTGATTGCATGATTATGTGTTTTTATTGCTACTGCATGCTATGCAATTATGTTCTAGAATATCCTCAGTCAGAACCTGAATTCTCATGAGAACGCATGAGAATGCTTATCAGAGAAGGATGGAATAAATTGCTGCATAATATATCGTTTATGCACTAATCTGTTTGACAATCAGATATGCCTCCCCGTAAAGAACCAGCTACTAGACATCCATTGACTGTTCCCCAAGCTGAACCAGCACCAGTACCACCGGCAGTGGTTGAACCTCAGAATGCACAGGGTAGTACATCTGCTGACCCTATGGATCCTACTGCTACTCCAATGGAAACTTTGTTGAAGCAATTTCAGTCTTTCAAACCGCCAAAATTGAAAGGAACAGAAAATTCAGTTGATTGTGAAAACTGGCTTGAAGATATAGAACAACTGTTTGAATCACTCGACTATACTGATGATTGTCGTAATTGATTGGTGATACATCAACTTCACGATGTTGCTAAAAGTTGGTGGATTACAACAAAACGGGCATTAGAACAACGAGGTACGATTATCACCTGAACTGTCTTTAAAACTGAGTTCTATCAACGTTTCTTTCCAGTCTCCTACAGGAAGGATAAAGGTGCTGAGTTTGCCAATCTAAGGCAAGACAATTTGAATATTGAGGAATATGTGGCCAAATTTTCAAGTCTTTTGAAGTTTGCTCCACATATAGCTGCAACTGACGAAGCAATGGCAGATCAGTTTATCAATGGCCTTAATCCAGATGTATTTACCTTAGTGAACAGTGGATGACCCAATACTTTTGCTGATGCATTGAACAAAGCTAAGGGAGCAAAAGCTGGTATTTTGCGACAAAGAGGAGTACCATTTATTACACAGCCATCTCCCCAGTCTGTATCAGCTTTCATTCCACAGAATCCGCCACAGTTTCAGTAACCATCTCCCAGATTTGAGGGAGAAAGCAGTGGCAGAAAGGATTCTCGATTCAGGCCAAAGGGAAAGCAATTCAAGAGGGCAGGCAGTAGTTCTTCCATTTCTAGTGGACAAAGACAGTTTAGGGCAGGTCAGAGAACTGGTGAATCAGGAGTCTTTTGCAGTAAGTGTGGTGGAAGACATTCGAGTGAACAGTGCAGAGGTGTGTCCGGTAATTGCAATATTTGTCGTCAACCAGGTCATTATGCCAAGGTATGTCCTCAACGAGCTATTGGTGAAAGTTCTTCCCGACCCATACCTCAGGCAGCAAGGCAATCAGTGCATTCATTTCAGCCTCAGCAAACTCAGCAACAGACCAGAGGAGGAGGAAGCCAGATTGTGACTCAACCTCATAGACAACAGGCTCAAGTTTTTGCACTTACTGAGGAACAGGCTCAGGCGGCACCAGATGATATCATAGCAGGTAACTGCTTTATTTCTGGTTATCCTGCCTCTGTTTTGATAGATACAGGTGCATCACATACATACATCTCTGAACAATTTGTTATGATGCATTCTTTATCTTCTGAGCCATTGCCTACTGTTGTTTCTATTTCTTCACCTTTGGGTGAAGGTATTATATCTGTTCGAATGATTCGAGATTGTTCATTGCAATATGACGAGAATGTGATTGATCTAGATTGTATAGTACTTGGATTATCAGATTTTGATTGTATTGTCGGTATAGACATGTTAACCAAGTACAGGGCAACTGTGGATTGTTTCCAGAAAGTAGTCCGTTTTAGACCAGAAATGGCATCAGAATGGAAATTCTACGGTAAGGGTTCTCGAGCCAAGATCCCTTTGATATCTGTGTTATCTATGACCCGTTTATTGCAGAGAGGGGCGGAAGGATTTCTGATTTATGCAATCGATGTGTTGAAATCCAGTCCAGCAGTAACAGATATTCCAGTTGTGAAAGAATTTGTTGATGTATTTCCTGATGAAATTCCTGGTTTACCTCCAGTCCGAAAGATAGATTTCAACATTGATTTAATGCCAGGTACACAACCAATATCCAAAGCTCCTTACAGAATGACACCTATTGAATTGAAGGACTTGAAGGATCAATTGAAAGATTTGTTAGCCAAGGGGTACATTAAACCGAGTGTTTCACCTTGGGGCGCTCCGGTACTATTTGTACGAAAGAAAGATGGTTCCATGCGCTTATGTATCGATTATCGTCAATTGAACAAGGTAACCATCAAGAATAAATATCCACTGCCTAGAATAGATGATTTGTTTGACCAATTACAGGGTTCAGTTATCTATTCTAAGATTGATTTGCGATCCGGATATCATCAACTGAGAGTACAAGATGAAGATATTCCTAAAACTGCTTTCAGAACAAGGTATGGACATTATGAATTCATCGTCATGCCTTTTGGTTTAACCAATGCTCCTGCAGTATTTATGGGATTGATGAATCGGGTATTTCAGAAATACTTGGATGACTTTGTCATTATTTTTATCGATGATATCTTGATCTATTCCAAGACTGTGGATGATCACGCTGAACATCTCAGAATCATTTTACAGACATTGAGAAATGAGAAATTATATGCCAAATTGTCGAAATGTGAATTTTGGTTGCAAAAAGTTGTGTTTCTTGGGCATATTATTTCAGGTGATGGGATTTCAGTAGATCCAAGAAAGGTTGAGGCTGTCCTGAATTGGCCTAGACCTACATCAGTGCCAGAAATATGTAGTTTTATGGGCTTAGCAGGTTATTATAGACGCTTTATTCGAGATTTTTCCAGCATTGCAAAGCCTATTACGCAATTGACTCAGAAAAATAAGCCGTATGTCTGGACTGAAGCTTGTGAAACTAGTTTCTTGGAGTTGAAGAAAAGACTTACAAGTGCACCTATCTTGACGATTCCATCAGGTACGGGTGATTTTGTTGTATATTGTGATGCTTCTCACAAGGATTTGGGTTGTGTGCTTATGCAGAAAGGTCATGTTATCGCCTATGCTTCACGACAGTTAAAGCCACACGAGACTCGATATCCTATCCATGATTTGGAGCTTGCCGCTATTGTCTTTGCATTGAAAATATGGCGACATTATCTATATGGTGAGAAGTTTGAAATCTCTTCGGATCACAAAAGTTTGAAATACCTGTTTTCGCAATCAGAATTGAATATGAGACAGCGTAGATGGCTTGATTTATTGAAAGATTTCGATTGCGAGATCAAATATTATCCAAGAAAGTCTAATGCAGCTGCAGACGCCTTAAGTAGAAAGGTATGTTCTTTATCCTTGTCTACAATAGGTGTATCTCAAATGGTGGAAGATTGTTGTATTTCTGGATTAGTATTTGAAACAGATATGCGACCTATTCGTGTTTGTGCTATAAAAGCTGAGCCAGAACTGTTATTGAGAATCAAAGAAGCACAGAAAGAAGATCAGAATATTCAGAATTCTATTGCTATGGTCAGATCTGGACATAAATCTGAATATCAGGTCAGTGCTGATGATGTTTTATATGTGAATAACAGACTTGTTGTTCCAGATGTTTCAGCTTTGAAACAGCAGATATTGAAAGAGGCTCACAGCAGTCGATTTAGTATTCATCCTGGTGGCAGAAAAATGTATAATGATCTGAAAATGCAGTATTGGTTGAAACAGATGAAGTCAGATGTGACCAAATTTGTATCCAGATGTTTGAATTGCCAACAGGTGAAAGCTGAACGGAAGAAGCCAGGTGGTCTATTGCATAGTTTATCAGTTTTAGAATGGAAATGGGATCACATTTCCATGGATTTCGTTACACAGCTACCACGTTCATCCAGAGGGTATGATGCCATTTGGGTGATTATTGATCGTTTGACGAAATCAGCATGTTTTATTCCGTACAGAATGACGTACAGACATGATCAGATGGCAGAGATCTACGTCAGAGAAGTGGTAAGATTACATGGTGTGCCTAAATCTATTGTTTCAGATCGAGACCCTAGATTTACATCACACTTTTGGCGTAGCTTGCAACAAGCTCTTGGTACTCAATTGCATCTGAGTACAGCATATCATCCTCAAACAGACGGACAGTCAGAGCGGACTATCCAGAAACTTGAGGATATGTTACGAGCTGTAGTACTAGATTTTGGTACTAGTTGGCAAGATTCATTACCACTTGCAAAATTCTCTTATAATAACAGCTATCAGACTAGCATTGAGATGGCTCCTTTTGAAGCACTGTACGGAAAGAAATGCAGATCACCGTTATACTGGGATGATATCTAAGATGTTCCTGATGTTGGGCCTGATATGATCCGAGAAATGACAGAGAAAGTAAAGCTTATTCAGAAAAGAATGAAAACAGCTCAGGACAGACAAGCAAAGTATGCAAATATCAGACGACGACCTCTATCTTTTGATCAGGGAGACAGAGTTTTCTTGAAGATTTTTCCGTTTAGAGGTACAGCCAGATTTGGCAAGAGAGGAAAGTTATCTCCACGTTTTATTGGTCCGTACGAGATTATCAAGAAGATAGGTGATCTTGCTTATCAACTCGCTCTTCCTCCATCTTTGTCTAGTATTCATGATGTATTCCATGTCTCTATGCTTCGGAAGTATCAGCCTGATCCTTCCCATATTCTCCAACCTGATGAAGCTGAACTTGACGAAACTCTTAGTTATTTTGATCAACCTATTCAGATTCTTGATCGCAAAGATAAACAGCTCAGAAACAAGACGATTCAGCTAGTCAAAGTTCAGTGGAGTTGACATGGCACTGAAGAAGCGACTTGGGAGACTGAGTCAGATATGAGACAGAGATTTCCAGAGTTGTTTCATTGATGTGAGTTCTTATTCTGCTTTATGCTATTTATTCTCTTATGTGTATACAGATTGTCTATACAGCTTGCTTATGATTATAAGAGTGGGTGCCCAGTGAGCCAACTGTGTGGCTATGGGCTTTGATGACTCTTTGTATAAACAATCTTTTGTTTAATATTATTTACACTTTTATGGCAATGACTTTATATTACTTCATATTGTTATATTGTGATATACTATTGTTGTTTTGATAAAGACCTTGAATATACTATAGTGTATGTAAGATGTGGTAGAACATGGAGATATCTATCATGAAATACATCTTATAGTCACTGTATATTCTAAAAACCGTTCCTAGTCGATTGAGCCGTCCGATAATAAGGATAAGGATCGCTCGAGTTTGAGACTAGCATTTGCGATGCGGAGTACCACATTTCATTGGTAGGGAACATGGAGATGTTCGAAGCATGCAAATGGATATTCATAGGATGAATAATCGAACTACCCTATCCGGACTTTCCAAGTGGTTATCACTTATCGAGTGGATAAAGTCCGCGGTTTTGGTTGTACACCATTAGTCCTTACGACTTGAAACATCATGGAGACTCTATATGCTAGTGCTGTGCTTTGACTCGTTTACCGACTCTATGGGGGTCATCAGGTGTCGAGATTGGGTACAGTTACGACACATATAGGAGTCAATGCATTGTTGTCAAGGATTCACCACATACTTGCGAGTGTGGATATCCTATGCGATCTGAGGAGATATTAGTGTGACAAATCTCTGGCCAGAGTACTTGATGTGATTTAAGAAATGGTTTCTTAGTAGCACATGCGATGTCACTAATTTGATCTTCAAGATGCATTGCATAGTTATCGAATCTTGAGCGACTCTCGATATACCAATGGTTGTTGATTCGATCGGGATATATGGATGAAGGGACCGTACTGTACGCTAACCAAAATCTACTGGTTCTTGTAGGCACTATCAGTGATACCTAGGGAATCATGGGGCGATGTTGCTAGGCGCTTTACCATGATTCGTTGGGCAAGTCGGAAAGTGTTGTTCCGAGTCACAAGGAGTTGTGAGCCCACGGCTAGCTGTATCCCTGAACCATTGAGGGTCACACAGTGTAATGGAGTTTTAATCCGTTGAGATAGTTAAATTTAAAGAGTTAAATTTAATGAACTAAGGAGTTGGACTTCTTAAATAAGAGTAAGGGAGTAGGATTTCCTAAAATGACATAGGGATGGACATTTTTGGAAACCACTGAATTCGGATTCAGGAAAATTTATCTTGACTTTAAAATGTGCAGAAATGGTTTCTGTGCACATTGGTGAAATCGGTTCATCAATCGGAGTCACGATGAATTTTATATTAATTTCTGAACGTGCGGGCTTTGCTTGTCGGGCCCTAGCTTATGACTAATGGGCCCTAAGGTGTTAGTGGCCTGCATTATAATAAGTTATTGCAGTACAGAAATTACACACAACAGGTCATATTTTGAGAGCAAAATTTCGAACCCTAGCCTCTCTCATAATTAAATCGGCCGAACCCTCCTTGCTCTGTCAGAGAAATTCCGGTCTGTGATTTTTGAATTGCAGCCAGGAATAACGAATCAGATTCGTTTAATCTCTTCGCAGAAAACTTCTGATAGATTTTCTAGTGCAATCTATCAGAGGATTTAAACCCCATTCGTGGACCTGATTGAAGGAGTTCATCAGTTCCTGGGAGATACAAGAAGCGCAGAGAAATCTGTGTGGTGTCCATTAATCTCGATTCGAGATTGAAGGTAAAATTTAATTAATTGTTATTTGAATTTTACACACACAATAATTTAATCGTTGAATGGTTGATACCCACACCATGGAATTGTTCCATGATAAAATTTTTAAACTTCCGCTGCACCGGGTATCAATCGTGATTGATCTGAGAGCCCTGTTTTCCAACAGTGGTATCAAAGCCAGGTTGCTCAGATCAAACGATTAAATTAATCGATTGTACAAAATTTTTGAATCTCGGTTTTTGGAAAACAAAATAAATATTTTTAAATAAAAATAAAATTTTTCGGGGCAAAACCCGGGCAGCGATTGGATCGCTGCCCGGTGGGGCAGCAATTGTTGCTGCCCCGGGCGGCGCACGGCGCCGCCCAAAAGGGGCGCACGGCGCCGCCCAGCGCAGCGCTGGGCGCTGCCCAGGGCGGCGCACAGCGCCGCCCTGGGGCGGCGTTCGGCGCCGCCCAGCGGAGGCGCCAGGCGCCGCCAGGGCAGCGAGAGTCGCTGCCCCCGGCCCGCGCCCCGGGTGCGGGCCGGCCCGGGAGTGTCCCAGGCGGCCCGCGGGAAAAATTATATTTTTATTAAAAATTAATTTTAATATGTTAAAATTTTATTTTTGGTCCGGTCAAAAATTGTTTTTGATTGGTTCGCGAGATTTCGGATCGAATTGTTCGAGTATGTAAATTTTAAAATTGATTTTGGATAAATTTGAATTTTTGGCAAATTTTAATATTTTATCCGTAAATTGAATTTTGAAATCAATTATTTTGGTACAATTGATGATAAGATATGATCTTATGATATATTGAGTAAAATATGATTTTATTTGTAAAATTGGATTTTATAGATAAAATATGATTTTATTTGATATAGAGATAAAATATGATTTTATATGTGAAATGAGATTTTATATATAAAATATGATTTTATCTTGTTTAAATTTGAATTGCCACTGCATGTTATCCAATAAATTAATTTTGAATTAAATGTTATTGGATAAGGATGATCGATTGCCATGACCAATTTTGTAGGTGTATGTTAGGAATTTACATTTTGTTTTTATTGTTGTTGGTTTTATTAATGGGCCTGGTTTATGGCCCGATATGAATGTCATATGTAATAAAAGTGGGCTTGGTTTATAGCCCGTTCCCACCCCTAAAAATGTATCCCCTACTTGTCATTGTTATTTATTGTAAATACATTAGATTTAGTGGGAGATCAAGATTTGAAGACGGTGGGCCCAGCAGACAATAAAGACTGAAGAAATGTAAATTGGAAGCACATGTAATAGGATTGCATTGCATACTGCATATTACCTAGGATTGGACTAAGACCGTGATTGGCAACCACGGGTCAATTAGAAATGGAATCGATCATCCTATATAATATTTGATATTATGATTGTATGCATGTTTAGACATAAATTGCGTGAATCCGGCAAGCATGCAATAAAATGAATATGATGAGACAAATATTTTTATAATTAAAAATCCCTCATTTTAAATATGATTTAAAATTTATATCAAGATAAATAAAGGAAATTTAAATTTGTTTAAATGTTCCCACCTTCCATCAACGGTCAATGTATGTGATGCTACCCGCGGATACGGTCCGGCTCATATTATTGGGGGGGCCCGTCCGTCGGAAAGCTGTACATTGGATCGACAAATGTTGTAAGTTGGGTGGAACTCCCATGGGATCGGCTCATATTATTGGGGGATCCACATGGCGACCGTCCATCACAACTTAATATTGATGGGTCATCTTGACATGTCACTTTAAACGGCGTCATATTATTGGGCCCTTATTGGACATGAGGTAAACACATGGGGGTTGCTTTGGAAGCAATTGGGCTCTACCTTTTGAGAATTATGGTTGGCTGATATTATTCGGGACCATAAGTTTGTCAATTGGACTCCATGTTCTCACTAAGGAAAAAGTTTCCCGTTTTCACTAGAGGGTAGTGAAATCGTTAAAATAGTGGGAGTGAGATTCATAAAATTAAATTCGCCTATTTTATGTCTTAGTAAATTGTTAAACAATCATTGATATATGTCTGTTTTTCTTTTCAGTATTTCATACGATGAATTCGCGTAATCCATTATTCTCGATCCTCGAACAAAACAAGTTGACTGGCGCCAACTATACGGAATGGTTCCGGAAGTTGAAGATTGTCTTAACTTCGGAAAATGCTCTACGTGTTAGAGAAAGCACCTCCGAAGGAAGCACCATCTGACATAAGTCCGGAGGAATTGGCCAAACTTGATGCATGGTGTGACCATGACATCAAGACCAAATGCTATATGCAAGCCTCGATGTCTGATGAACTCCAGAGGCGATTTGAGGACACGGTGAATGCTGCTGACATTCACACGCAACTCAAGGAACTTTTTGGGGCTCAGTCGAGGGCTGAAAGGTTCGCTACTGTTAAGGAGTTGATGACGTGCCGCATGCGTGAAGGACTTCGGTCCGTGATCATGGGGTACGAGTGATTTGGCTCATACAGAAGTTGGCGACCCTAGATTTGGTGTTGGAGCATGAACTCAATGTGGATTTATTGCTTCTGTCTCTTCCTTCTTCATTTGATGGATTTGTGATAAATTTTAATATGAACAAGATAGAGACCACCCTTGAAGAGATGGTCAATATGCTCGTTACATATGAATCCACACTTAAGAAGGATAAGCCAGCTTTCTTGGTGGGCTCCTCATCTTCTGCGAAGAAGGGGCCAAGTATGAAGGGCAAGAAACGTTCTACCCCACCCAAGAAAGTCGAGCCCGAGAAGAAGCAAAAGACAAAGGCTTCAAACAATGGAAAATCCAAGGATGTTTGCCATTACTGCAAGAAGCCGGGTCATTGGAAGCGCAACTGCAAGGAATATCTTGAGCAGTTGGGAACTGCAAAGGGTATGTTCTATATTGAAATAAACATGTCACTTAATACAACTTCTTGGGTATTGGATACCGGATGTGGATCTCACATTTGCAATGATTTGCAGGTGATGACAAGAAGTCGCAGGCTTAGAATGGGTGAGACCCAGCTGAGGCTCGGGAATGGTTCCAGAGTTGAAGCTACGGCCATTGGAGATGTTTGTTTGACTTTGCAGAACGGTTTTAAATTATTGTTAAGAGATGTTTTTTGTGCCAGATTTAATTAAAAACATTATTTCTATTTCTATGCTTGATAGAGATGGTTATTCTTGCAATTTTGTGAATGAGATTTGCAATATTTACAAGAATGAATGTTTAATTGGAAATGGACAACTTGAAAACGATCTATACAACTTAAAACTAAAAGACGTTCCAGTGAATTATGTTGATAAACCGGCGACAACAAACAAAAGGAAAATCGATAGTCAAAACCCGGCAAACCTTTGGCATGCTAGGCTAGGTCATATTTCCTCAAGGAGGATGAACAAGCTAGTGGGAGAGGGCATGTTTGATATGTCTGATATTAATTCTCTACCTACTTGTGAATCCTGCCTAAAAGGAAAAATGACTAAATCTCCTTTTAAGGGGAAACCTGAGCGTAGTCAGAATCTGTTGGATTTGATCCATACAGATGTTTGTGGTCCATTTAGAGTAGGGACTCAACATGGCCACACCTACTTCATTACCTTTACTGATGATTATTCAAGGTATGGGTATTTATATTTAATGAAATATAAGTCTGAAGCATTTGAAAAGTTCAAAGAATTCAGGGCTGAAGTAGTAGAAAACAAGCTAGGTAAAAGTATTAAAGCACTTCGATCGGATCGAGGTGGAGAATACTTGAGTACCGAGTTTTTGGACTATCTGAAAGAGAATGGGATTCTCTCTCAGTGGACTCCTCCTATGACACCACAGCTTAATGGTGTATCGGAGCGTCGTAATCGAACTTTGTTGGACATGGTTCGATCTATGATGAGCTTCACTGAGCTTCCACCTTCGTTTTGGGGCTATGCGCTTGAAACGGCGGTATTGTTGTTGAACAACGTCCACACTAAAGCAGTGGACAAAACACCATACGAGTTATGGAATGGCAAAGCTCCTAAGTATTCGTACTTGAGGATTTGGGGATGTCCTGCTTACGTGAAGCGGACAGTGGGAGATAAGTTGGATAGTCGATCCAGCTTATGTTATTTTGTAGGGTATCCTAAGAATTCAATCGGATATTATTTCTATTATCCTGCTGAAACAAAGGTGTTTGTTTCTAGGAATGCCACCTTCTTGGAGAAGGAGTTCTTATTGGATAAGAAAGGCGAGATGATGGAACTCGAAGAAGTTCGAGAAGAACCCGAAATACAAAATAACGATCCTACACCTCAGGAACCATTGCTGGACACGCCTGCACCTAGAAGATCCAAAAGGACTTCTAGACCTCCAGTTCGATATGGTCTTCTTCTTGAAGGGGATCAAGATGAACCCGACATTGGATGTGATCCAAGAAACTTCAAGGAAGCAATTTCTGATGCGGATTCGAATTTATGGCTTGAAGCTATGCAGTCAGAATTGGATTCGATGCATACAAACCAAGTTTGGTCTTTAGTAGATCCTCCCGATGGAATTGTTCCAATAGGGTGTAAATGGATCTACAAGAGAAAGCTTGGGCCTGATGGTAAGGTATTGACCTACAAGGCGCGATTGGTGGCGAAAGGTTATACTCAAAGGCAAGGAGTTGACTATGATGAAACCTTTTCAACAGTTGCAATGTTCAAGTCCATAAGAATCCTGATTGCCATAGCTGCATGGTATGACTATGAGATATGGCAAATGGATGTGAAGACTGCTTTTCTTAATGGAGACATTAAGGAAGAAATCTATATGAAGCAGCCTGAGGGGTACACATCCATGGGAAGCGAGCATAAGGTATGCAAGCTTCAGAGATCAATTTATGGTCTAAAACAAGCATCAAGAAGTTGGAACCAGAAATTTGATGAAACAATTAAAGATTTTGGTTTCATCAAGAACCCGGAGGAACCTTGCGTGTACAAGAAAGTAGTTAAGGATGCGGTGACATTCTTAGTACTTTATGTTGATGACATCCTACTCATTGGGAATGATGTAGGGATGTTGCAGTCAACAAAGATATGGTTATCAGGTAGATTTTTGATGAAGGATTTGGGAGAGGCATCCTACATTCTTGGGATACAGATCTATAGAGATAGGTCTAAGAGAATGATAGGACTCACTCAATCAACCTACATCGATACCATATTGAAACGGTTTTCAATGGATGGGTCCAAAAGAGGACATCTACCCATGTGTCATGGAGTTTCTCTATCCAAGTCTATGTGTCCCAAGACTGATGAAGAGATAGAGAATATGACACATGTACCATATGCGTCAGCTATAGGTAGTATCATGTATGGGATGATATCTACCAGACCGGATGTAGCATTTGCTCTGAGTGTCACGAGCAGATATCAGTCTAATCCTGGTCAAATGCATTGGAAAGCCGTGAAGGACATTCTTAAGTACTTGCGAAGGACTAAGAATATGTTCATGGTTT
Source organism: Henckelia pumila (assembly GCF_033568475.1). Classification (NCBI taxonomy): domain Eukaryota; kingdom Viridiplantae; phylum Streptophyta; class Magnoliopsida; order Lamiales; family Gesneriaceae; genus Henckelia; species Henckelia pumila. The sequence continues at coordinate 119,442,277 of NC_133122.1, read as the reverse complement.
ATGGAGGACGAGAACTCAAATTGGAAGGCTATACCGACTCTAGCTTCCAAAGTGATGTGGATGACTCGAAGTCAACCTCTGGATTTGTGTTCATGCTCAATGGCGGTGCTGTCTCTTGGAAGAGTTCCAAGCAGGACACCACAGCGGATTCCACCACTGAGGCTGAATACATTGCAGCATCAGCTGCTGCTAAAGAGGCCGTTTGGATGAGGAAGTTCGTCCAAGAGTTGGGCGTCATTCCTGAATTTTTTGGTCCAGTCCCGGTGTACTGTGACAACACGGGTGCCGTTGCTCAAGCAAAGGAACCAAGGTCTCATCAAAGATCCAAACACGTACTGAGAAAATACCACATAATCCGGGAGATTGTGGAAAGAGGAGACATCATTGTCGAACGAGTGGCCTCTGCAGACAATATCGCTGATCCGCTTACTAAGCCCTTGCCAGGACCATTGTTTGACAAACATCGCGAAGCAATGGGTCTACGTAGTATGACTAGTTGGCTATAGGGCAAGTGGGAGATTGTAAGAGTGGGTGCCCAGTGAGCCAACTGTGTGGCTATGGGCTTTGATGACTCTTTGTATAAACAATCTTTTGTTTAATATTATTTACACTTTTATGGCAATGACTTTATATTACTTCATATTGTTATATTGTGATATACTATTGTTGTTTTGATAAAGACCTTGAATATACTATAGTGTATGTAAGATGTGGTAGAACATGGAGATATCTATCATGAAATACATCTTATAGTCACTGTATATTCTAAAAACCGTTCCTAGTCGATTGAGCCGTCCGATAATAAGGATAAGGATCGCTCGAGTTTGAGACTAGCATTTGCGATGCGGAGTACCACGTTTCATTGGTAGGGAACATGGAGATGTTCGAAGCATGCAAATGGATATTCATAGGATGAATAATCGAACTACCCTATCCGGACTTTCCAAGTGGTTATCACTTATCGAGTGGATAAAGTCCGCGGTTTTGGTTGTACACCATTAGTCCTTACGACTTGAAACATCATGGAGACTCTATATGCTAGTGCTGTGCTTTGACTCGTTTACCGACTCTATGGGGGTCATCAGGTGTCGAGATTGGGTACAGTTACGACACATATAGGAGTCAATGCATTGTTGTCAAGGATTCACCACATACTTGCGAGTGTGGATATCCTATGCGATCTGAGGAGATATTAGTGTGACAAATCTCTGGCCAGAGTACTTGATGTGATTTAAGAAATGGTTTCTTAGTAGCACATGCGATGTCACTAATTTGATCTTCAAGATGCATTGCATAGTTATCGAATCTTGAGCGACTCTTGATATACCAATGGTTGTTGATTCGATCGGGATATATGGATGAAGGGACCGTACTGTACGCTAACCAAAATCTACTGGTTCTTGTAGGCACTATCAGTGATACCTAGGGAATCATGGGGCGATGTTGCTAGGCGCTTTACCATGATTCGTTGGGCAAGTCGGAAAGTGTTGTTCCTAGTCACAAGGAGTTGTGAGCCCACGGCTAGCTGTATCCCTGAACCATTGAGGGTCACACAGTGTAATGGAGTTTTAATCCCCGTTGAGATAGTTAAATTTAAAGAGTTAAATTTAATGAACTAAGGAGTTGGACTTCTTAAATAAGAGTAAGGGAGTAGGATTTCCTAAAATGACATAGGGATGGACATTTTTGGAAACCACTGAATTCGGATTCAGGAAAATTTATCTTGACTTTAAAATGTGCAGAAATGGTTTCTGTGCACATTGGTGAAATCGGTTCATCAATCGGAGTCACGATGAATTTTATATTAATTTCTGAACGTGCGGGCTTTGCTTGTCGGGCCCTAGCTTATGACTAATGGGCCCTAAGGTGTTAGTGGCCTGCATTATAAATAAGTTATTGCAGTACAGAAATTACACACAACAGGTCATTATTTTGAGAGCAAAATTTCGAACCCTAGCCTCTCTCATAATTAAATCGGCCGAACCCTCCTTGCTCTGTCAGAGAAATTCCGGTCTGTGATTTTTGAATTGCAGCCAGGAATAACGAATCAGATTCGTTTAATCTCTTCGCAGAAAACTTCTGATAGATTTTCTAGTGCAATCTATCAGAGGGATTTAAACCCCATTCGTGGACCTGATTGAAGGAGTTCATCAGTTCCTGGGAGATACAAGAAGCGCAGAGAAATCTGTGTGGTGTCCATTAATCTCGATTCGAGATTGAAGGTAAAATTTAATTAATTGTTATTTGAATTTTACACACACAATAATTTAATCGTTGAATGGTTGATACCCACACCATGGAATTGTTCCATGATAAAATTTTTAAACTTCCGCTGCACCGGGTATCAATCGTGATTGATCTGAGAGCCCTGTTTTCCAACAATGATTTCGAGGACGAACTCATGTCTTAGTGGGGGAGAAATGTAAGGCCCGAGATTATTTAATTTTAATCCGAGAATATTTAATTTGGGAATATTTAGAGTTTAAAATTAAATTCTAATATTCTTAAATGAATAAGGATTGAAATTGAATTAAATCTCTTTTCCGGGGATTGAATTGCAAATAGCAAAAAGTTCAGGGACTAAACTGCAAATAGGCTTATATTTATCTATTTCTTCACTTATTCCTAGAATTTTCACGTGAAAACCATCAGAATACAAAGGAAAGAACAGAGGAAACGTTCCAACCCTCAAGAACTCCATTTTCATTCCGTAAAAGCTTCGATAACTTGCGTTCCGGTTGTCAGAAATTCGAAAGAAATATATATCTGCGATCACAGCTCCGAGACCTTCGATTTGGTACAAGTTTCATTCACTTTTCTCAGATTTTATTTTTATGTGAAAGATGGAAAATTATGATTTTACGATATATGCGTATATCAGCTGTACCGATCGTGTATTCGCAGACGGTTCGGAAAAAGACTATCGTTCGGATTTTATATGATTTTAGCAAGCTAAATTCGAACCCTACCTTATCTGAATATGATGTTTTTGATGGTATTGAGTTGTTGGGATTGATATCTTGTTTTGAATATTGTTTGGATTGCCGGTTTGTAGCCGTTGCGCCGTCGATTTGCAAAATGTCAAGACTTTGATATTCTTGATTCAAAGAAGCATGGTTTGAGTTGCATCTGATCTTGTTAGCTCTTTGACATGTTATTTCTTAGCTTTCAATCGAAGATTTACGAATCGAGAGTGCCGAGTCGCAACGAGAAGAAGTTGAAGCAAGGTTTGCTAGCATTGTATTTGAGTTTGAGTTGAGAACTTGAGCAACCGTTTGATATGCTTTATCATTGATGTCTTTGCAGACTTGAAGTACTTTCAGACGTGTTATTGAAAGGTATAAATGACAGCTAATCCAGATGGGATAGAACACTCGAAATAGCTATCGTTTCGAGTATTCCCTTGTTAATCACATACTTAATTGTTTATATGTTTTATGTGATTAGATGTTTTACTTGCTTTGCTTGCTTATGTGATTAGTTGTTCAAGATGTTTTATAGCCTTTAATGCATACAGTATATGTTGCATTCATCTTGAACTCCAGCCTAATAAGCACATAGGGTTTAAAGCCTAGAGTGCATATGACGTTTGGCGGATTGTAGTTGAGTGGCATGGAATGCAGCCTTCGCTTTCAGAGCCAGAAGACTCTCTATAATTGCACCAAAGTCAGAGGATTAAAATACTTGATGCCGCCTCGATTGGGAGTGTCGGTGGTTTGATAGTTATTTTATTCCTCGGGATCCCAAAGAACCAAGCCTTTGATAGCAGTTTTGATAGCCTATTCTTCAAACATGCATTGCATGTATGTTATAGCATTAGATGAGATGCTATCTTTATTGCATGTTATGTTGTTTATACTGGGATTTTATTCTCACAGAAGTTATCCGGCTATTGCTTTGTTTTGTATGTGTGCATGGCAATAGGTAGGGCAGGATCTAGTCAAAAAAGACAAGGATAGCTCAAGATAGAAGCATAGCAAGTGAGGACACGGGTTTTAGTAGCAAGACATGTATTTGAGTTGTTAAACCATGCGAGAATTAATACAAGAACTTTGTATATTGTGGTTTGGAATACATGGTAGTTTATGTATCTTATGTTTAGAAGCTTGTAAGATATTATGTGATAGCATGCATCTTCTTTGGTAGCATGTATAAATTTTTATGTTTGATTTTTCCATACTTTGACAGCAGAAGTTTGACAGTAGAATTCTCTGCATTTCGAGCTCGCTCGATCGGTTAAAGTTTACCGATCGAGCGAGGCCATTAATTGGCTTGGCAGAGGGAGCGAGTTTTGTTCTCGCTCGATCGGTAGAATGTTACCGATCGAGCGAGGCCTCGAATTTGGAAACAAAGCTTTTGAGTATTTGAGCTCGCTCGATCGACCAAGTTTTACCGATCGAGCGAGACCCTTTTTTTAAAAAAAACAAAAATTTTTAGCTCTTGTTTCTTTAATTCTTTTAAGTACTTGTTTAATTGTTGATTACAATAAATTGCCCTAAGATAAGATTAGCAACCCGGGTCCCCACACTACTAGTCTGCTCTTCTGCCAAAGTCCAATAGCTTTAATGTGATGTCTCACTAGTTCAGTAGTGAAAGCTAAGAGTTATGAGAGTAGATTAATAAAATCCTTTCGTCAAGCTACCGTGGTTGCTTTCATTCCCTATTAGTTAATGTTTCTGCTAAAGTCCAGTCATATCACAAATAAATTATCAGATATAGTTGTAATTCCTTCAGTAAATAGTTTTTTTTGCTTCTGCGGATAGGCTTCTGCTGCTTTTTCAATTTTTATGCCCCTTAAATTAATGTTTTTCTACTGAGTTTTAGTCATCTCGTAAATGGCTTATGAGCTCAAAAAAAAAAAAACTTGTCAGTTCTGTTCTACTGCTTCTGATTTGCTGTGAATAGGCTTCTGTTCTGCTACAGTTATCTCTTGCTACTGTTGATTTGACATGTCTGAACGTTTTGACTTCTTTAAGATAGAAGTCCTTTCATGTTCCTGACGCTATGTTCCTGCATCATTGGAAAGTGTGAGCATGAAATCAGTCATTCATTACTCATTTTCATCTATAAAATGAATAATGGTCATAAAATAAAACTATAGAGGTACTTAAACGTATTTGTGAATGACGAGGTTGCTACAAAGATACATTTACTGAGGTCCAAGATAGAGTTTCTTAAACGAGTTCTAGTAACTTCCCCTCAAGTAGCAAGTGAGAGACTGGAGAATTATATGAGAGACTTGGCACAACCAGGCCTGAGGACGTCTTCAACTCTGATGGCATCTACCTCCTTTCTCTTATAAAGGACTATAGTCTCTAAATAAAATTTTTGCATATCCAAGATACCTAAGGGCTTTAGCTAGTGAATTGGGTATCTTTGTAAAGTTGTGGAAGATGGTAGTTCAGAGACAAATTTGTAATACTAGAAGACAAATATAAATAAACTCTGTTTCTTTTTAGTGTTGCACCTATTTTGTTTACTTCATTTAATCAAAACTGATTAACTACAAACATTTTAATACATGACTAAGTGACATTGATATGAATAGATATGAAATAAGAAAGCTTAGTCTGAATAGTAGTGAGCGATTGCTGTTTTTCAGTAGCTGAGTTTATTCTGCTTAGACTTTTGTTATCCCCTTGAAATTTTGTAGTGACCCATATCCAAAATTAATTATTAATGAGTAATTAATCTTCTAATCATGTTTAGATTAATAAAACATTATTAAGAAAATTCCAAATGGATTAACGGAGTCCAAAAATGAATCCAGGACACTCGAAAATGGCCGGGAAGGTTCCGAGGGTTCGGAGGATCCGAACCAGTTTAGGAGGCTCCAAACTGGTTCGGAGGATCCGAACATGAGATCGGAGGATCCGAACTTGCATGGCCAGCTGTCCTAGAATAATACATCATTGGTGACATCACTGATGGGACTTCGGAGGATCCGAAGTCAGGATCGGAGGCTCCGAACAGGATCGAAGGCTCTGAAGTCAGGAACGAAGGATCCGAACCAGATCGGAGGCTCCGAAGTCGAGTTTGGAGGCTCCGAACATCGCCTATAAACAGGGGGCCGAGATTTCATTTTCAAATGCACCTCCCCTCTTTTCTCTCTCAATTCCTTAGCCTTCTAACTTAGATCTAGGTAATTCTAGGCGTTCTTTTGGGATTCCGGAAGTGGCATAGCGATCCAGGCGTTGTAGCGGAGCTGTGGCCTAGTTTTGAGGCAGTCGCCATGTAGTAGCCCGGTTCCATTTTACAAGATTAAGAGATTTTAAAACATGTTAGAAGATGACATATAATTTTAAAAGTGTCAAAACATGTTTAAGGAGTCCTTATTTGGTAAAAATAAGTGGAAAATCAGATCCGGAACGCCCAAAAATGGTAGGGTAGGTCCCGGGGGTCCAAAAATGAGTTCAAAAGGACCAAAACAGTTCAGAGCACCCGGAACAGTTCGGACCCTCCGAACCACTTCGGGCCCTCCGAACCCGAGTTTAGATCGTCCGAACTCAGCAGAGACAGATGTCTTAAAGGCTCGGACAAGTGGCAGTTCGGACCGTCCGAACCCAGTTCGGATCGTCTGAACTTCGCCTATAAATAGGCCCTCCGAAATTCAGAATTTCACACCAAAATCAAGTATTCTCTCTCGGCCTTTAGTGCATTCTAGGGTTTTGGGGTGTTTCCAGCCTTCCTAGGCTTAGTCTGGAGGTTGGCCAGGTGCTCCGGGGTTGCGACGGAGCGGTGCCCAAATTCTGGGACAGTCGTCATCAGCGGGCTGACGACGGACGCAGGTATAGCTCTGGCTCCTTATAGTAAATAGGGAGTATTCTATAGCATAGTTAAGGCTTTTAGAATAAGATTATAATGCACGAGTACTTTGCATTGTAGTGCGGATTATAGGCTTGGACATAGTGCTGGTCTAGCTTGTCTAGTTTATGAGGTACGGAAGTATTATTCGAGATATCCAGATTGAGTATGCATGTATTATGTGTTTGCATGGATTATGTGATTGCATGTTTTATATGCCTTTATATATACAACATGTCACGACTGTATGTTGCATACATGAGCATATTGAGCATGTATCCTTGCGATATCCGGTATTGGGATATTTATCGTGTCAGTAGATGGTTGGACAAAGAGACACGTGTTAGGTCACCAAAATCAGTTGGACACGGAGCTCGTGTTAGGTCACTGATATTTGGTTGGACACGTGTACTTGTGTTAAGTCACCATCAGGGCTTCTGAGTATGTTGGTCACCTCCTGTAGCGACGGCTCAACGTGGCACATACCAGGACCCAAGTTTGTTCTTGATCAGATATTCTTGACCTCATGTCTTGGTACACAGTTCACTTGCATACATGCACATATAATATCGTATACTCATACTCTCGTACTGAGCTTATCATGCTCACATCCCGTACTTGTTGTATCTGGACACCCTATTCCATAGGACAGGTCTCCGGCTGGATGATGTGGGTGGTTCCAGGAGGGCTTAGGCGTTGGATGACCAGCAAGGCTTTGTCTAGGTTTTTGCTTCAGTTGTATTTGGGTTGGTTAATACATTGGATTTATTCGATATAGTTGTATCATAATATTTGGGGAGTTTATTAATGCTTTTCCGCTGTTAATTCTGATGATTTTATTATTTAAGTTAAATGCATGCTTATGTTCTGATTAGTAGGTGATCACGATGTGGGTCACTACATTTATGGTATCAGAGCATGCATAGAAATCTTGGGATATAGATTTGTCTTGGGATTAACCTTTGTGTCACCTGTAGATGGCAAATCAGAATGAAAAGAATAATCGTGGTATCGAGAATAGATTTGTTGGTGACGGAGGATCACAACAAGATCAAGTGAGAGTCAATATTCTTGAATTTGACAAGATAGGTCCTCAACCCCTCAAAGGAGGAGAAACTGCGGATGAAGTTATGCTATGGGTGAATCAAATGGAACAATGCTTTATCACACTCGATTTTGAAGAGAAAGAGAAATTGTTTATTACTGACTTGAATTTACAAGAGAAAACTCGAGGATGGTGGCAATAAATTTCTGTGGTTTTGCAGCATCATTTTGGTCAACTCAGATGGGAACATTTCAGAGAAGCCCTCTTAAACGAACACGGTCCTGCAAGTGTGAAACAAATAGAGTTAGGCAAAAGTATCAAGGGCTCTAATTCGTTGGGACCGAAGGGCCAAAAATTTAAAAGATCAATTACAATGTCTTCTTCTACCGGGTCAGGAGAATTTACTCGCGCTAGTAAGAAGGAATTGCAGTGTGAACATTGCAAAAAAAATCATTCAACTGACAAATGTCGCAAAGCCTTAGGGGCTTGTTTTATTTGTGGTAGTTTAAGTCACTTGAAAAAGGATTGTCCACGTTCAAGTAAGAATAAATAAGAGAGGATTTTGTGGTTGTTTGTACTTGCTAAGTTATTTCAAACTTTTCGGAATTAATTTGTTGGTTAGCTGTCACCAGAGGTTTGAATTTTGTGACTGGAGAAGATTATTTAGATTTGAGATTAGTTGATCAGTTATTTGACTATAGAATGCTGAATTGACAATCGTATGTTTGGGATGAAATTTTTCATGCTTTCAGTGAATTGTTCTAGGCTTTTTTCTGGAACGATTCAGAAAGTCATTGGTTTGATATAGTTCCAGATTTGAATTGTTTCCTCAGAGACTCGGTGTTAGGGTCATTGGTTATTGATGCTGGATTTTCATCATAGATTCAGTGATAGATTATACCAGGTGCTGAGGACTGTGCAGGATTGTTCAAGACGGGATAGGAAGCGCGACCTACGCCGGTGTTTTCTGGGAAGTTTATTCTAGATAGTCTATAGGGGGAGGCTACCTGAGTCTTGATATTTTGCACAGTTATAGCAAGGGGTATAATTATCAAAAGGAATGTTTTTATGAATTTGATATTGGTACTGGATTAGTGCCAAGATATTTGAACGCTGTCGTATGACTTTATCAGAGATACAGATTTTAGTTTCCGTTGACAGAATAGTCTTGGAAAGGATTCTTTGACAAGTGTACATTCTGGATTGATAGTTTTCGCTGGTGGTACTGGGGGAGAACCAGGAAATTTGATCAGTATTGTATGGCCTTATCAGAGTTGCAGATAGAGATCAGGGACATGATCAGCATGATGATTTGGGTTTCTTATTAAGAGATTGTAAGATTTATTTGGGTGGTTTCCATTATTTCTCTGAAAGTCTTTTGTACTTCAGACAGGTTATTGGAAAGTTACCCCAGTCTGGAGACCATGATGTTACTAGTGATTATTTGGATTCAATGAGGTCTTGTAAAATGATACGAGAGAATAAAGAACTTGTTATTATTATTCAAATCCATATTGGTACTTAAGATGTATTTCGAGGACGAAATATCTTAAGTAGGGGGAGAATGTAGTAGCCCGGTTTTATTTTACAAGATTAAGGGATTTTAAAACATGCTAGAAGATGACATATAATTTTAAAAATGTCAAAACATGTTTAAGGAGTCCTTATTTGGTAAAAATAAGTGAAAAATCAGATCCGAAACGTCCAAAAATGGTAGGGTAGGTCCCGGAGGTCCAAAAATGAGTTCAGAAGGACCAAAATAGTTCGGAGCACCCGGAACAGTTCGGGCCCTCCGAACCCGAGTTCGGATCATCCGAACTCAGCAGAGACATATGTCTTAAAGGCTCGAACAAGTGGCAGTTCGAATTGTCCGAACTTCGCCTATAAATAAGCCCTCCGAAATTCAGAATTTCACACTAAAATCAAGTATTCTCTCTCGGCCTTTAGTGCATTCTAGGGTTTTGGGGTGTTTCCAGCCTTCCTAGGCTTGGTCCGGAGGTTGGACAGGTGCTCCGGGGTTGCGACGGAGCGGTGCCCAAGTTCTGGGATAGTCGTCATCAGCGGGATGACGACGGACGCAGGTATAGCTCTGGCTCCTTATAGTAAATAGGGAGTATGCTATAGCGTATTTAAGGCTTTTAGAATAAGATTATAATGCACGAGTACTTTGCATTGTAGTGCGGATTATAGGCTTGGACATAGTGCTGGTCTAGCTTGCCTAGTTTATGAGGTACGGAAGTATTATTCGAGATATCCAGATTGAGTATGCATGTATTATGTGTTTGCATGGATTATGTGATTGCATGTTTTATATGCCTTTATATATACAGCATGTCACGACTGTCTGTTGCATACATGAGCATATTGAGCCTGTATCCTTGCGATATCCGGTATTGGGATATTTATCGTGTCAGTAGATGGTAATTGGACACAGAGACACGTGTTAGGCCACCAAAATCAGTTGGACACGGAGCTCGTGTTAGGTCATTGATATTTGATTGGACACGTGTACTTGTGTTAGGTCACCATCAGGGCTTCTGTAGCACCAAGAACTTCTAAAATTTGAAAATCATGCCTAAAATTATTTTCAGTATTTATATTTTAATTTCTTGAAGTTAATTGTTTAAGTTTTAGTTAAAGATAGAATTGTTCGATTTATTTGGATTAAATGCCTTGAATTGTTTGGTCTAGTAACTTTCTGTCCCGGCAGGCGACAATGGTGGGCTTCGGTGGCATATTTTCAAGACTTTCACTTTTAAGATTTTTAAGTTAGAGGAAAAAGGGGATTTTGGCCGGAAATGTAAATTTCGAACTTTTCGGGGGTCGGAAAGCAATTTTATTATTTCCTTGAGTTTATATCCTAAACTTTTCATAAGATAGGATTTTATTAAATCCGGGCTAGTTTAATTTCAATTAAAATGATTAGAGTTGAAATTTTAAACTTAGAAGTTTTAGAGGTGCAAGTTTTGAGGTGAAGAGCTACTTTAGTGCAAGTAGCACTTTTATTTGTCTTTTAGCACTTTTATAGTACAAGATTCTCACACACACACACACACCAAAACCCTACACTCTCATTATTTTTCCCACTTAAAATTTTCACTCCCATTATTTTTTTCCCTCTAGATATAAATCATTCAACACAATTAAAAACCCTAGCCCCTTCTAAACCCTAGTAGCCGCCCACCCCCCTTCTCCCTTGAAGCTCCCTCTCGGCCAAGTGCCTTCCGCCGCCCCAAGCCGTCGCTGCCGCCGTCCACCGCCGTCCCCACTGCCGGAGGAGCTCCACAAGAAGCTTAGCTTGGTGTTAGCTTGAAGTTTCAGCTCTCCTTTCCTTTTATTTTCGAATTTTTGGGTAGTCAAGGTTGAAGGCAAGTGTAACTTTTTCTTGGGCACTCATTCAAGCAATATATGCTCCTCCCCCTTTAGTTTTCTTTTGAAAAATCGAAATTCATGAGGTTATGAGTATGTATGTGTTCGGTTTTAGCCTACTAAGGTAGAGGTAGGGCTGTTTTTTTTATTATTGCATTTGGATTGTGTTTATGTGGTTAAATGATGAATTTAGAAGCTATGGCATGGATTTCTATGAGGTTATATGCAATAATTCGAAAATTTCAGAAGTAAGGTGCCCTAAATTTCGAGATTTTGCATGTGTAAGGGCTGAAAGTGTAATGATGTTGAGGCATTTAATTGATGTGCATTGGTCTTGTTCGATCATCCATTAAAATGAGACTTTTGATGCTTAAAGGTTGATGTTTTTGAAATGTGAAGTGAAAGTGTGGTTGAGTGTTGCCCAAGTGCTTGGGAAAAGTCCTAAGTGATGTTATTTGAAGTGTATGGTTGTTTGGTATGGAGAAAAGTTGAGGAAAGAGGGTTATGGGGTTGAATTCTTGAGTTAGAGGTAAGTTGGATGTTGTGAGTGTGCAGGGCAGTACTGTTCACGGGGCAGGGCAGGGTCTTGGTGTTGGAAAACGCGGCTCTCAGATCAATCACGATTGATACCCGGTGCAGCGGAAGTTTAAAAATTTTTATCATGGAACAATTCCATGGTGTGGGTATCAACCGTTCAACGATTAAATTATTAGTGTGTGTAAAATTTAAATAACAGTTAAATAAATTTTACCTCAAATCTCGCAACGAGATTAATGGACACCAACAGAACAATTCTGCTCTTGTTGTCTCTCCCTGGAACCGATGAACGCCTTCAATCAGGTCCACGAACAGAGGTTTAATCCCTCTGATAGATTGCACTAGAAAATCTATCAGAAGTTTTCTGCGAAGAGAATACACGAATTTGATTCGTTATTCCTTACTGCGATTCAAAATCACAGACCGGAATTTTCTCGGGCAGAGGGAGGGAGAGGCGGCCGAAAACGTTTTTGAGAGGGGCTAGGGTTTCGAAAATCCTGTCTCAAAAATTATGACCTATTGTGTGTAATTTCTGTACTGAAATAACTTATTTATAATGCAGGCCACTAACACCTTAGGGCCCATTAGTCATAAGCTGGGGCCCGACAAGCAAAGCCCGCTCGTTCAGAAATTAATATAAAATTCATCGTGACTCCGATTGATGAAACGATTTCACCAATGTGTACAGAAACCATTTCTGCACGTTTTAAAGTCAAAATAAATTTTCCTGAATCCGAATTCAGTGGTTTCCAAAAATGTCCATCCCTATGTCATTTTAGGAAATCCTACTCCCTTACTCTTATTTAAGAAGTCCAACTCCTTAGTTCATTAAATTTAACTCTTTAAATTTAACTATCTCAACGGGGATTAAAACTCCATTACACTGTGTGACCCTCAATGGTTCAGGGATACAGCTAGCCGTGGGCTCACAACTCCTTGTGACTCGGAACAACACTTTCCGACTTGCCCAACGAATCATGGTAAAGCGCCTAGCAACATCGCCCCATGATTCCCTAGGTATCACTGATAGTGCCTACAAGAACCAGTAGATTTTGGTTAGCGTACAGTACGGTCCCTTCATCCATATATCCCGATCGAATCAACAACCATTGGTATATCGAGAGTCGCTCAAGATTCGATAACTATGCAATACATCTTGAAGATCAAATTAGTGACATCGCATGTGCTACTAAGAAACCATTTCTTAAATCACATCAATTACTCTGGCCAGAGATTTATCACACTAATATCTCCTCAGATCGCATAGGATATCCACACTCGCAAGTATGTGGTGAATCCTTGACAACAATGCATTGACTCCTATATGTGTCGTAACTGTACCCAATCTCGACACCTGATGACCCCCTCAGAGTCGGTAAACGAGTCAAAGCACAGTACTAGCATATAGAGTCTCCATGATGTTTCAAGTCGTAAGGACTAATGGTGTACAACCAAAACCGCGGACTTTATCCACTCGATAAGTGATAACCACTTGGAAAGTCCGGATAGGGTAGTTCGACTATTCATCCTATGAATATCCATTTGCATGCTTCGAACATCTCCATGTTCCCTACCAATGAAACGTGGTACTCCGCATCGCAAATGCTAGTCTCAAACTCGAGCGATCCTTATCCTTATTATCGGACGGCTCAATCGACTAGGAACGATTTTAGAACATACAGTGACTATAAGATGTATTTCATGATAGACATCTCCATGTTCTACCACATCTTACATACACTATAGTATATTCAAGGTCTTTATCAAAACAACAATAGTATATCACAATATAACAATATGAAGTAATATAAAGTCATTGCCATAAAAGTGTAAATAATATTAAACAAAAGATTGTTTATACAAAGAGTCATCAAAGCCCATAGCCACACAGTTGGCTCACTGGGCACCCACTCTTACAATCTCCCACTTGCCCTATAGCCAACTAGTCATACTACGTAGACCCATTGCTTCGCGATGTTTGTCAAACAATGGTCCTGGCAAAGGGCTTAGTAAGCGGATCAGCGATATTGTCTGCAGAGGCCACTCGTTCGACAGTGATGTCTCCTCTTTCCACAATCTCCCGGATGATGTGGTATTTCCTCAGTACGTGTTTGGATCTTTGATGAGACCTTGGTTCCTTTGCTTGAGCAACGGCACCCGTGTTGTCACAGTACACCGGGACTGGACCAACAAATTCAGGAATAACGCCCAACTCTTGGACGAACTTCCTCATCCAAACGGCCTCTTTAGCAGCAGCTGATGCTGCAATGTATTCAGCCTCAGTGGTGGAATCCGCTGTGGTGTCCTGCTTGGAACTCTTCCAAGAGACAGCACCGCCATTGAGCATGAACACAAATCCAGAGGTTGACTTCGAGTCATCCACATCACTTTGGAAGCTAGAGTCGGTATAGCCTTCCAATTTGAGTTCTCGTCCTCCATAAACCATGAACATATTCTTAGTCCTTCGCAAGTACTTAAGAATGTCCTTCACGGCTTTCCAATGCATTTGACCAGGATTAGACTGATATCTGCTCGTGACACTCAGAGCAAATGCTACATCCGGTCTGGTAGATATCATCCCATACATGATACTACCTATAGCTGACGCATATGGTACATGTGTCATATTCTCTATCTCTTCATCAGTCTTGGGACACATAGACTTGGATAGAGAAACTCCATGACACATGGGTAGATGTCCTCTTTTGGACCCATCCATTGAAAACCGTTTCAATATGGTATCGATGTAGGTTGATTGAGTGAGTCCTATCATTCTCTTAGACCTATCTCTATAGATCTGTATCCCAAGAATGTAGGATGCCTCTCCCAAATCCTTCATCGAAAATCTACCTGATAACCATATCTTTGTTGACTGCAACATCCCTACATCATTCCCAATGAGTAGGATGTCATCAACATAAAGTACTAAGAATGTCACAGCATCCTTAACTACTTTCTTGTACACGCACGGTTCCTCCGGGTTCTTGATGAAACCAAAATCTTTTATTGTTTCATCAAATTTCTGGTTCCAACTTCTTGATGCTTGTTTTAGACCATAAATTGATCTCTGAAGCTTGCATACCTTATGCTCGCTTCCCATGGATGTGAACCCCTCAGGCTGCTTCATATAGATTTCTTCCTTAATGTCTCCATTAAGAAAAGCAGTCTTCACATCCATTTGCCATATCTCATAGTCATACCATGCAGCTATGGCAATTAGGATTCTTATGGACTTGAACATTGCAACTGGTGAAAAGGTTTCATCATAGTCAACTCCTTGCCTTTGAGTATACCTTTAGCCACCAATCGCGCCTTGTAGGTCAATACCTTACCATCAGGCCCAAGCTTTCTTTTGTAGATCCATTTACACCCTATCGGAACAATTCCATCGGGAGGATCTACTAAAAACCAAACTTGGTTTGTATGCATCGAATCCAATTCTGACTGCATAGCTTCAAGCCATAAATTCGAATCCGCATCAGAAATTGCTTCCTTGAAGTTTTTTGGATCACATCCAATGTCGGGTTCATCTTGATCCCCTTCAAGAAGAAGACCATATCGTATAGGAGGTCTAGAAGTCCTCTCGGATCTTCTAGGTTCAGGCGTGTCCAGCAATGGTTCCTGAGGTGTAGGATCGTTATTTTGTATTTCGGGTTCTTCTCGAACTTCTTCGAGTTCCATCATCTCGCCTTTCTTATCCAATAAGAACTCCTTCTCCAAGAAGGTGGCATTCCTAGAAACAAACACCTTTGTTTCAGCAGGATAATAGAAATAATATCCGATTGAATTCTTCGGATACCCTACAAAATAACATAAGCTGGATCGACTATCCAACTTATCTCCCACTGTCCGCTTCACGTAAGCAGGACATCCCCAAATCCTCAAGTACGAATACTTAGGAGCTTTGCCATTCCATAACTCGTATGGTGTTTTGTCCACTGCTTTAGTGTGGACGTTGTTCAACAACAATACCGCCGTTTCAAGCGCATAGCCCCAAAACGAAGGTGGAAGCTCAGTGAAGCTCATCATGGATCGAACCATGTCCAACAAAGTTCGATTACGACGCTCCGACACACCATTAAGCTGTGGTGTCATAGGAGGAGTCCACTGAGAGAGAATCCCATTCTCTTTTAGATAGTCCAAAAACTCGGTACTCAAGTATTCTCCACCTCGATCCGATCGAAGTGCTTTAATACTTTTACCTAGCTTGTTTTCTACTTCAGCCCTGAATTCTTTGAACTTTTCAAATGCTTCAGACTTATATTTCATTAAATATAAATACCCATACCTTGAATAATCATCAGTAAAGGTAATGAAGTAGGTGTGGCCATGTTGAGTCCCTACTCTAAATGGACCACAAACATCTGTATGGATCAAATCCAACAGATTTTGACTACGCTCAGGCTTCCCCTTAAAATGAGATTTAGTCATTTTTCCTTTTAGGCAGGATTCACAAGTAGGTAGAGAGTTAATATCAGACATATCAAACATGCCCTCTCCCACTAGCTTGTTCATCCTCCTTGAGGAAATATGTCCTAGTCTAGCGTGCCAAAGGTTTGCCGGGTTTTGACTATCGATTTTCCTTTTGTTTGTTGTCGCCGGTTTGTCAATACAATTCACTGGAACGTCTTTTAGTTTTAAATTGTATAGATCGTTTTCAAGTTGTCCATTTCCAATTAAACATTCATTCTTGTAAATATTGCAAATCCCATTCACAAAATTACAAGAATAACCATCTCTATCAAGCATAGAAATAGAAATAATGTTTTAATTAAATCTGGAACAAATAAAACATCTATCAAAAGTAACTTAAAACCGTTCTGCAAAAAATAAATATTTCCCATAGCTATGGATTTAACTCTGGAACCATTCCCGAGCCTTGACTGGGTCTCACCCATCCTTATCCTATTACTTCTTGTTATCATTTGCAACTCATTGCAAATATGAGATCTACATCTGGTATCCAATACCCAAGAAGTAGTATTAAGAAAAACATTTATTTCAATGTAAAACATACCCTTTGCAGTTCGCAACTGCTTGGGGTATTCCTTGCAGTTACGTTTCCAATTACCGGGTTTCTTGCAGTGATGGCAAACTTGTTTAGACTTGTCCAATTTTGTATGTAACATTTTGCCTTGAGATCATGGTCCAACCATTTCTCTAGTTACATCAGCCGGGGCTGTTTTCGGAGAAGCCTTTTCTAACACTTAGAAAATCTTTTCCGAACTTAGGACAATCTTAACTTATGGAATCATTCTGTATTTGTTTGCGCCAATAAGTTTGTTTTGTTGGAGAACAGAAATATGTGGATTACTGAGATGAAACAGACAAATATCAATGATTGTTTAAGCAATTTACTAAGACATAAAATAGGCGAATTTAATTTTATGAATCTCACTCCCACTATTTTAACGATTTCACCACCCTCTAGTGAAAACGGGAAACTTTTCCTTAGTGAGAACATGGAGTCCAATTGACAAACTTATGGTCCCGAATAATATCAGCCAACCATAATTCTCAAAAGGTAGAGCCCAATTGCTTCCAAAGCAACCCCCATGTGTTTACCTCATGTCCAATAAGGGCCCAATAATATGACGCCGTTTAAAGTGACATGTCAAGATGACCCATCAATATTAAGTTGTGATGGACGGTCGCCATGTGGATCCCCCAATAATATGAGCCGATCCCATGGGAGTTCCACCCAACTTACAACATTTGTCGATCCAATGTACAGCTTTCCGACGGACGGGCCCCCCCAATAATATGAGCCGGACCGTATCCGCGGGTAGCATCACATACATTGACCGTTGATGGAAGGTAGGAACATTTAAACAATATTTAAATTTCCTTTATTTATCTTGATATAAATTTTAAATCATATTTAAAATGAGGGATTTTATTTATAAAATTATTTGTCTCATCATATTTAATTTATTGCATGCATTGCCGGATTCACGCAATTATGTCTAAACATGCATACAATCATAATATCACATATTATATAGGATGATCGATTCCATTTCTAATTGACCCGTGGTTGCCAATCACGGGTCTTAGTCCAATCCTAGGTAATATGCAGTATGCAAATGCAATCCTATTACATATGCTTCCAATTTACATTTCTTCAGTCTTCATTGTCTGCTGGGCCCACCATCTTCAAATCTTGATCTCCCACTAAATCTAATGTATTTACAATAAATAACAATGACAAGTAGGGGATACATTTTTAGGGGGTGGGAACGGGCTATAAACCAAGCCCACTTTTATTACATATGACATTCATATCGGGCCATAAACCAGGCCCATTAATAAAACCAACAATAATAAAGACAAAATGTAAATTCCTAACATACACCTACAAAATTGGTCATGGCAATCGATCATCCTTATCCAATAACATTTAATTCAAAATTAATTTATTGGATAACATGCTGTGGCAATTCAAATTTAAACAAGATAAAATCATATTTTATATATAAAATCTCATTTCACATATAAAATCATATTTTATCTATATATCAAATAAAATCATATTTTATCTATAAAATCCAATTTTACAAATAAAATCATATTTTACTTAATATATCATAAGATCATATCTTATCATCAATTGTACCAAAATAATTGATTTCAAAATTCAATTTACGGATAAAATATTAAAATTTTCCAAAAATTCAAATTTATCCAAAATCAATTTTAAAATTTACGGACTCGAACAATTCGATCCGAAATCTCGTGAACCAATCAAAAACAATTTTTGACCGGACCAAAAATAAAATTTTAAATATTAAAATTAATTTTTAAATAAAATATAATTTTTCCCGCGGGCCGCCCGGGACACTCCCGGGCCGGCCCGCACCCGGGGCGCGGGCCGGGGGCAGCCCGGCTGCCCCCTTAGGGCAGCGCCTGGCGCCGCCCCTGGGCGGCGCCGAGCGCCGCCCTGCGCAGCGCCCAGCGCTGCGCTGGGCGGCGCCGAGCGCCGCCCCTGGGCAGCGCCGAGCGCTGCCCTGCGCAGCGCCCAGCGTGCGCTGCCCTGGGCGGCGACGGTCGCCGCCTTGGGCGGCGCCGTGCGCCCCCTTTGGGCGGCGCCGTGCGTCGCCCGGGGCAGCAACAATTGCTGCCCCACCGGGCAGCGATCCAATCGCTGCCCGGGTTTTGCCCCGAAAAAAAAAAATTTTTTTATTTAAAAATATTTATTTTGTTTCAAAAACCGAGACTCAAAAATTTTGTACAATTGATTAATTTAATCGTTTGATCTGAGCAACCTGGCTCTGATACCACTGTTGGAAAACGCGGCTCTCAGATCAATCACGATTGATACCCGGTGCAGCGGAAGTTTAAAAATTTTTATCATGGAACAATTCCATGGTGTGGGTATCAACCGTTCAACGATTAAATTATTAGTGTGTGTAAAATTTAAATAACAGTTAAATAAATTTTACCTCAAATCTCGCAACGAGATTAATGGACACCAACAGAACAATTCTGCTCTTGTTGTCTCTCCCTGGAACCGATGAACGCCTTCAATCAGGTCCACGAACAGAGGTTTAATCCCTCTGATAGATTGCACTAGAAAATCTATCAGAAGTTTTCTGCGAAGAGAATACACGAATTTGATTCGTTATTCCTTACTGCGATTCAAAATCACAGACCGGAATTTTCTCGGGCAGAGGGAGGGAGAGGCGGCCGAAAACGTTTTTGAGGGGCTAGGGTTTCGAAAATCCTGTCTCAAAAATTATGACCTATTGTGTGTAATTTCTGTACTGAAATAACTTATTTATAATGCAGGCCACTAACACCTTAGGGCCCATTAGTCATAAGCTGGGGCCCGACAAGCAAAGCCCGCTCGTTCAGAAATTAATATAAAATTCATCGTGACTCCGATTGATGAAACGATTTCACCAATGTGTACAGAAACCATTTCTGCACGTTTTAAAGTCAAAATAAATTTTCCTGAATCCGAATTCAGTGGTTTCCAAAAATGTCCATCCCTATGTCATTTTAGGAAATCCTACTCCCTTACTCTTATTTAAGAAGTCCAACTCCTTAGTTCATTAAATTTAACTCTTTAAATTTAACTATCTCAACGGGGATTAAAACTCCATTACACTGTGTGACCCTCAATGGTTCAGGGATACAGCTAGCCGTGGGCTCACAACTCCTTGTGACTCGGAACAACACTTTCCGACTTGCCCAACGAATCATGGTAAAGCGCCTAGCAACATCGCCCCATGATTCCCTAGGTATCACTGATAGTGCCTACAAGAACCAGTAGATTTTGGTTAGCGTACAGTACGGTCCCTTCATCCATATATCCCGATCGAATCAACAACCATTGGTATATCGAGAGTCGCTCAAGATTCGATAACTATGCAATACATCTTGAAGATCAAATTAGTGACATCGCATGTGCTACTAAGAAACCATTTCTTAAATCACATCAATTACTCTGGCCAGAGATTTATCACACTAATATCTCCTCAGATCGCATAGGATATCCACACTCGCAAGTATGTGGTGAATCCTTGACAACAATGCATTGACTCCTATATGTGTCGTAACTGTACCCAATCTCGACACCTGATGACCCCCTCAGAGTCGGTAAACGAGTCAAAGCACAGTACTAGCATATAGAGTCTCCATGATGTTTCAAGTCGTAAGGACTAATGGTGTACAACCAAAACCGCGGACTTTATCCACTCGATAAGTGATAACCACTTGGAAAGTCCGGATAGGGTAGTTCGACTATTCATCCTATGAATATCCATTTGCATGCTTCGAACATCTCCATGTTCCCTACCAATGAAACGTGGTACTCCGCATCGCAAATGCTAGTCTCAAACTCGAGCGATCCTTATCCTTATTATCGGACGGCTCAATCGACTAGGAACGGTTTTAGAACATACAGTGACTATAAGATGTATTTCATGATAGACATCTCCATGTTCTACCACATCTTACATACACTATAGTATATTCAAGGTCTTTATCAAAACAACAATAGTATATCACAATATAACAATATGAAGTAATATAAAGTCATTGCCATAAAAGTGTAAATAATATTAAACAAAAGATTGTTTATACAAAGAGTCATCAAAGCCCATAGCCACACAGTTGGCTCACTGGGCACCCACTCTTACACTTGGCTGAGGTTTGGGCAGGGTTAGGCTATTCCATGGTAAAGTTCATGATGTTGTGATCGCGTCGGTATAAAATGGGCCCGAATCGGATAAGTATTGAGTAAGTTATGAGTCTTTTAAGTTGTGGTGCAAGTGCAGAATTTTTAGAGTATAAGGGGCTGTCCGGGAATGTTTTTGGTTTGTAATGCTTGGGTGATCCTTGGAGGTTACTTTCTGGTCCTAGGGGTAATTTGGAGTGTTTATTAAGTGTCGGTTCAAGCGGGACGGGTTTTGGTTAAGATATGACAAAGTTAAGGGTTTTTCGGTTCACTTGCTCGGGCTAAGTCAAGTTTGAGGAAATTTGTTGAGTGAAGTGTTTCTTTTGTCTTAGGGGCAGCCACTCATCCACCTTACACCCACATTTTTGAGATGAGTCTCATGTCTTAAAGGTTGCCTATTCGTGTGCATATGACATGTTCTTGAGTTTCATAAAGTGAAAGGAAGTTTTCTTGTTTTGCATGCTATAAAGAGGTGTGAGTCGAGTCTTAATGAATGAAAAGGAAAAGAAAGTAAATGTTTTTGAATGAAGTGATTTGTTTGTGACAAGGGTGTTGCTAGGCCGGGGGATGCCTCGGTCTACTCACCAAGAGGTTATAGAGGTTTAGGTAGGGAGCAAGAGACATCTTGTTTATCCTTGCCACAGAGGGCAATGTGGGATCGGGAGTAATCTCGGTCTCCTTGCCACAGAGGGGCAATGTGGGATGGGAGTTATCTCGGTCTCCTTGCCACAGAGGGGTTAAGTTCGTCGGGAGAAATCTCGTCGTCTTGCCGGCATAGTGCACTGCAGCCATGATCATGATCGAAACAGAGGGTCACAAATCAAGGATCTGATTTCTAGAGGAAAAAGTAAAAGAAAAGAAAAGTTAGAGTTTCAAAGTTTCAGTTGACTCGTCTTACATTTATGTCAGTCAATCAGTTATGCATGAGGTTAAGTTTAATGTTATGAAAGTTGAAAGTCTATCATAGCGTGAGTTCATCATTGCATGCTATATTACTCTTGTATTTTCATGCATATTTACAGTTAAAGTTCAAAGTATACTATGTACCATAGTTTGAAGTATCGCATCACGTATTTTAAACCCTTGTTATTACACTGTTTATACTTGTTGAGTCTTTAGACTCACTATGCTTGAATGTTTGCAGGTGAGGAGACTGTTGTTGAGATGGAGGGGCATGATCTACTGGGATGAGGCCATCGGTGGTGCAAGGCCCAGTGACCGTTGCTTCTTTATGTTTACGTTTTCCGCACATTTCTCTGTTATGTAATAATGAAGAGTTATTTGAGTATTTTTAGTATTTATAGCCAGGATGTGGATCCCCTGTGCTACAGTTTACGATTTGAAGTACGTTTTCCGCTTATGCATGTTTATGATTATCGTCGGAGATTTTAAATACCTTAGTTTACTTTATGCTGTAACCGGGAGGTGGTTACTAGGATTGCATGTTTATGATTAGCGCACTTGAGTTTTTATGTCAGTATTCCTTTCCTTATTTGAATTGCTGACTGAGTCTTGTTGGCTTGTTTGTTTTACGAATAGGTCATGGCAAAATTTTAAAAAAATCCGTAATTTTCCTTTATTTTAATTATAGCCTAGTAGTGAGGGTCGTTTCAGCTTCTGAGTATGTTGGTCACCTCCTGTAGCGACGGCTCAGCGTGGCACATACCAAGACCCAAGTTTGTTCTTGATCAGATATTCTTGACCTCGTGTCTTGGTACACAGTTCACTTGCATACATGCACATATAATACCGTATACTCATACTCTCGTACTGAGCTTATCATGCTCACGTCCCGTACTTGTTGTATCTAGACACCCTATTCCATTGGGCAAGTCTGCGGCTGGATGATGCAGGTGGTTCCAGGAGGGCTTAGGCGTTGGATGACCAGCAAGGCTTTGTCTAGGTTTTTGCTTCAGTTGTATTTGGGTTAATACATTGGATTTATTCGATATGGTTGTATCATAATATTTGGGGAGTTTATTAATGCTATTCCGCTGTTAATTCTGATGATTTTATTATTTAAGTTAAATGCATGATTAAGTTCTGATTAATAGGTGATCACGACGCGGGTCACTACACGCCATCAGCGGGCTGACGACGAACACATGTATAACTATGGTCTTCTTAAATTATTTGAGAGTATGCAATAGCTTAGTTAAGGCTTTTAGAGCATAATGATTGATGCTTGTGTATTTGCATTATAGAGCTGATGATAGGCTTGGAACCCAGAGTGGGACTGCTAGGACTTCCTGTAGTAAGGTACGTAAGTACTGACTGAGATGGACAACATGATATATATTATATATGTTGCATGAGTATGTGCTACTTGTTTTATATGTTTTATGGCTTTAGCACATGCATGATTTTACGGTTGACTGCATCTGGTATGATGTGAGTCATTGACAATTTTCATCGGTGAGGGGTTACTCCTTATGGATTCGTGTCTGGGGACACTCAGCCACTAGTTTTTCTATCACTAAGAGCAGCCACGACGGTGAGTTTTGACGCTATAGTTGATAGGGGAATATAGGAACGGCACCGCGGACTAGCTATCCGGCATTGCCCTGTATATTCCTGGCGCCCCTGAGTATACTATTTTACCCTGATTTTAAATACACTTATGTGCTGCATATATTATATATATCATTGCTTATGTATTGAGCTTATAGCTCACGTCCAATATTTTATGTATTTCTGGACACCCCATTCAGCGGGGCAGATGTAGGTGCAGGATTGAGCACCAGGAGCTTGGAGAGACCAGTGACCCTTGAAGACAGCGGAATTAGCTGTAGGTCTTAACCCTTAGGATTATTTGTAATTTGATTGGGTGTATATTGTTTTATTTAGCCGGTTGTATTCATTCGGTCTGCTTTTATTTAAGTCTTCCGCAACGATTTATTTAATGCATGCTTAATTATGCTATAACTCTGATTAGGTAGTGGATCCGGGTTGGGTCGCTACATTTATTGGTATCATAGCGGCATGCAAAGAGACTTGGCTTGTAGGATTGATGAGACCTAACGAAGGATTATTTGGTTCTTCATTGCCGAGTTTTACGACAGAAGTCTTTACTATAAGAAAAGCAACAGTGATGAGAACGCAGTAGTAGCATATCGATAGATAGGCTGATTGTTGTGGAAGGTTCATCATTCGATGCATTGGGATGCTGATCGAAGAACATATGGATTCCAGCCAGAGAAGCCTGGAAGAGAAGAACGAGTATATCGCGCCAGATACCTCTGAGGACTTTTTGGAACGAATGGTGTGTAATAACCCATGTGTTTCCAGTGCGAAGAGATTCTCCACTCGTAGTTGGAGAGACTGTCATATATACCTTCACCAGGGAATGCCTCGAGTGGCTAAGGTATGACTGGTTTCGAGGGTAAGGTCTTTAAACTCATGCAGAACATGGTTTTGCCGGTATGCATGTATCGATGCGTTCGGTAGGCACACGGGAAACTTCATGTTCAAAAGCATGATATGAATACAAGAAGAAAGCTGACGGTAGATTGTGAGCAGAAGAGGTCGACTGACAGGCACTGATGCAGAGAATGTCTGGTTAGTGAGCTCGAGTTATTTCTCCGAGAGTCGTGGCAGGACGAGATGCTGAGAGATATTGGGCAGGATTACTCTTGCATTGATGCGTGTGTCTATTAGAAGCTTCATGCTCAAGAAACGAAGACTAGTACGATGATTTTAAATACTGTATCATTGTAGTTGTAAACAATATTTCAGTTGTAATGAATCATCATACTTTGGTTGTATCATTTCAAGTTGTTGGTTGTACATTTTCATTGTATTTTGAATACTGTATGTATTACATGAGATTGTAATAAAGAGAATTGTACATAACTTTAAGCAATGATACGTGTATTATTTATCCAGCAATTCGTGAATGATTGCAAGTGATTTTTCTAAGATTGGCATGGTTCCAATTGATTAGTGTTCAACTGTTGTAGCTCATGGATTTTGAGTAAGCCAGCTGTAACTGTTTGACTTGTGGTTAGTCTAGACGTTTTATCAGGATTGACCTCATTAGTCAGTGGACTAAATTAGTGCCAGTGATGAAGTGATTCATCTTGAAGCATGGGAATATTGTTCAGTTTGGAACATTGGGCTTTGTTCTAGGTTGTTTCCTTAGAACAGTAGTATGATAACCTTCGTAGGTTGAGACTTCGTGATGATGAGTTTTCATCGAGAGGCCAGGTCGAGTATATTCCGAGAGTTGTGGACTATGACCATGATTAGACATGATGGGGCGCGACCCTATGCCAGTGTTACTCTAGGAGTCTTTGTACTTTAGAGGACTACCTGGGAGCCTTTGTGCTTCAGGGGATGGCGGTGAGAAGGCTACTCAGTCTAGAGTTTTGATAATAGTCACGACGGGGTATGACCTTGGAATTAGATGCCTAGTTTGGTATCAGGATTTAGATATCGTCTGGCTTGTGTCAGAGATATTGGTGTGAGTTTTTGCCGTAAGGACCAGTCATTGGAGGGATTTCCTTGACGAGCGTGTACTCTGAGCAGATAGTTTTAGTATATGGGATACTGCTAGATGGATCGATCTAGTAAGTAGACGGATTTCTACCAGCGATGACTAGGGGTTGTCATCAGAGTTGCGATTAGGGTTCCTGGTAATAGGAGTCATCCAAGATACTGGATGAGATATTGTTTCGAGACTTTGACTCGAATAGGAGAATTGATTCATGATGATTGACTTCATCAGTATTGGATTATATTAGATACTAAGGATTGTACAGGACGATTTGAGATGTGAGGGGTGCGTGACTTATGCAAGTGTACACTTGACGGTGATTCCAAGTGGACATCGTGGTGGGCTACCTCAGTCTTAAATTGTTGCACAGTCTTAGCAAGGGATATAATCAGGAGCATGTCCGAAGATTTTGGGAATATTTGGGATTCATTAGATATAATTCTTGGACTCGACGAACCGTGGTGTTCAATTTGAATGAATGAGGCAAGGGATATTGAGTCCAGTGATTGCGCTAAGTACTCTCTGATATTTTCAAAGGTTGAGCGTATGATTTTCCGTGAGATGGAAATGATCTAGTTTGATGGATCACGAACAATTCATGGGCTTAGTTCGTCTTGATGTTTGCCTTGGGTGAACAAGACAACGATTAGTAGTACTAAGGTGGCACGGAAATTGTGCTAATGACCGCTAGTGACTATTGGCTAACTCTGTTAGAGTTAGGGATATTTAGTCCAGCGTATGAGATAGCTGTCAATAGTAAGGCGCGAGATGGTGTCAATAGACTACTAATAGCTATTGTATGGCTATCGAGTATAGGTGTGTAAAACCGGAGCAAGTTGGGTATTCCAAGTGTTGGGAATAGTAGACTTGTGGCAACCGAGTCAAGAGTATTGATCGAGCCACATAGGTTTTGATGATCAGTGGTAATCTGATTTGAGTTTCACTGTTGAGCTAAGTATGAGCCACAGTAAAACCGACGAGGTCGACTAGTTGAGCATAATCAGTGTTGATCAGGGTGTAGCAATTAAGAAATACTTGAGATAGTATTTTGTCGCGTAATGCTTAAGGGGAATTGTTGAAAGAGTGGGTGCCCGGATAGCCAACTTGTGGCTAAGGGCTTTTATGACTCTTTGTGTAAACAATCTTTGTTTAATATAATTTACACTTTTATAATGGCGTTTACTTTATCTTTTATCATATTATTATGTTGTGACATACTATAAAATGTTTAGATGAAGACCTTGAATATACTATAGTGTATGTAAGATGTGGTGGCACATGAGGATGGCTATCATGAAACACATCTTATAGTCACTGTATATTCTAAACTATTCCTAGTCGATTGAGCCGTCCGTTAATAAGGATAAGGATCGCTCGAGATTGAGACTAGCATTTGCGATGCCGAGTACCACGTTTCATTGGTATGGAACATAGAGATGTTCAAAGCATGCAAATGGATATTCATACGATGAATGATCGAACTACCCTATCCGGACTTTCCAAGTGGTTATCACTTATCGAGTGGATAAAGTCCGCGGTTTTTGGTTGTACACCATTAGTCCTTACTACTTGAAACATCATTGAGACTCTATATGCTAGTACTGTACTTTGACTCGTTTACCGACTCTATTGGGGTCATCAGGTGTTGGGATTGGGTACAGTTACGATACATATAGGAGTCGATGCTTTGTTGTCAAGGATTCACCACATACTTGATAGTGTGGATATCCTATGCAATCTGAGGAGATATTAGTGTGACGAATCTCTGGCCAGAGTACATGATGTGTTTTAAGAAATGGTTTCTTAGTAGCACATGCGATGTCACTATTTGATCTTCAAGATGCATTGCATAGTTATCGAATCTCGAACGACTCTCGATTTACCAATGGTTGTTGATTCGATCGGGATATTTGGATGAAGGGACCGTACTGTACGCTAACCAAAATCTATTGGTTCTTGCAGGCACTATCAGTGATACCTAGGGAATCATGGGGCGATGTTGCTAGGCGCTCTTACCATGATTCGATGGGCAAGTCGGAAATTGTTGTTCCAAGTCACAAGGAGTTGTGAGCCCACGGCTAGCTGTATCCCTGAACCATTGAGGGTCACACAAGTAATGGATTTTTAATCCCCGTTGAGATAGTTAAATTTAAAGAGTTAAATTTAATGAACAAAGAAGTAGGACTTCTTATATCAGAGTAGAAGAGTAAGATTTCCTAAAATGACATAGGGATGGGCATTTTTGGAAATCAGTGAATTCGGATTCAGAAAATTTATCTTGACTTTAAAAGATGCAGAAATGGTTTCTGTGCACATTGGTGAAATTGGTTTATCAATCTGAGTCACGATGAATTTTATATTAATTTCTGAACATGCGGGCTTTGCTTGTCAGGCTTGAACTTATGACTAATGGGCCCTAAGCTGTTAGCAGCCCACATTATAAATAAGTTATTGCAGTACAGAAATTACACAACAGAGGTAAAAATTTTCGAAAAACCCTAGCCTCCAGGCTTGAGAATTCGGCCGCCCCTCTCTGTGTTTTCTCTCTGAAAATCCAGCCTGTGAATTTTGAATTTGCAGTCTGGTTTAACGGATCAAATTCGTTAATTCTCTTCGTAGAAACTTCTGATAGATTTTCTAGTGCAATCTATCAGAGGGATTAAACTTCTGTTCGTGGACCTGATTGAAGAATTGTTCGTCCATCAGTTCCTGGGATATATAACAAGAGCAGAGTTATCTGTTGGTGTCCATAATCTCGTTTCGAGATTCAAGGTAAAAATTTAATTGTTATTTAATTTTTACACGCACAATTTAATCGTAAAGTTTTGATACCCATGATATGGAATCGTTCCATATAAAATTTTTAAACTTCCGCTGCACCGGGTATCAATTCTGATTGATCTGAACACCGTTTTCCAACAGTGGTATCAGAGCCAGGTTGCTCAGATCAAGCGATTAAATTAATCAATTGTACAAGAATTTTTAAGCCTTGGTTTTTGAAACAAAAGATTTTAAAAATTTAAAAATTAATGGGCAAACCCAGGGCAGCGATTGTCGCTGCCCAGGGCAGCGCACGGCGCTGCCCAAGGCGCAGCGACGGGCTGCCCGGCCCGAGCCCCTTTTGGGGCGCTGGCTGCCCAGGATCGTCCCGGGCGGCCCGGGAAAATTAATTTTTATTTTTTAATTAAAATTTTAATATGTTAAAATTCTATTTTTGGTCCGATCGAAAATTGTTTTTGATTGGTCCACGAGGCATCTGATCAAATTGTTCGAGTTCGAAAATTTTAAAATTGATTTTTGGATAAATTTGAATTTTTGGAAAATTTATAGATTTTATCCGTTAAATCAGATTTTATGAAATTAATTATTTTTGGTACAATTGATGATAAGATATGATCTTATGGAAATATTGAGTAAAATATGATTTTATGTATAAAATTGGATTTTTTATGTAAAATATGATTTTATTTGATAAAAAGATAAAATATGATTTTGTATGTAAAATAAGATTTTATATATGGAATATGATTTTATCCTTTTTGATTTAAATTGCCATTGCATGTTATCCAATAAATTAATTTTGAATTAAATATTATTGGATAAGGATGATCGATTTCCATGACCAATTTTGTAGGTGTATGTTAGGGAATTTACATTTGTTTTTATTGTTGTTGGATTTATTAATGGGCCTGGTTTATGGCCCAATATGAATTGTCATATGTAATAAAAGTGGGCCTGGTTTATGGCCCGTTCCCACCCCTTAAAATGTATCCCCTACTTGTCATAGTTATTTATTGTAAATACATTATACTTAGTGGGAGATGAAGATTTGAAGACGGAGGTGGGCCCAGCAGACAATAAAGACTGAAGAAATGTAAATTGGAAGCTCAATGTAATAGGATTGCATTGCATACCTGCATATTACCTAGGATTGGACTTAGACTCGTGATTGGCAACCACGGGTTGATTAGTAATGGAATCGATCATCCTAAAATATAATATGTGATATTATCGTTGTATGCATGTTTAGACTAAATTGTATGAATCCCGCAAGCATACAAATTTTTAAATGATGAGACAAATTTTCAAAATTAAAATCCCTCATTTTAAATATGATTTAAAATTGATATCAAGATAAATAAAGGAAATTTAAATATTGTTTAAATGTTCCTACCTTCCATAAACGATCAATGTATGAGATGCTACCCGCGGATACGGTCCGGCTCATATTATTGGGGGGGCCCGTTCGTCGAAAAGCTGTACATTGGATCGACACATGTTGTAAGTTGGGTGGAACTCCCATGAGATCGGCTCATATTATTGGGGGATCCACATGGCGACCGTCCATCACAACTTAATATTGATGGGTCATCTTGACATGTCACAATAAACGGCGTCATATTATTGGGCCCTTATTGGACATGAGGTAAAAACATGGAGGTTGCTTTGGAAGCAATTGGGCTCTACCTTTTGAAAATTATGGTTGGCTGATATTATTCGGGACCATAGTTTGTCAATTGGACTCCATGTTCCCACTAAGGAAAACAGTTTCCCGTTTTCACTAGAGGGTAGTGAAATCATTAAAATAGTGGGAGTGAGATTCATAAAATAAATTTTGCCTATTTTATGTCTTAGTAAATTAATTAAACAATCACTGATTATTGTCTGTTTCTTTTCAGTATTTCATTAAGATGAATTCGCGCAATCCACTATTCTCTATTCTCGAACAAAATAAACTGACTGACGCAAACTATACGGAATGGTTCCGTAAGTTGAAGATAGTCTTGACCTCGGAGAAGATGATCTACGTGTTAGAAAAATCTCCTCCGAAGGAAGCACCAGCTGATATAAGTCCGGAAGAGTTGGCCAAACTTGATATATGGTGGGACCATGATATCAAGGCCAAATGCTATATGCAAGCTTCGATGTCTGATGAACTCCAGAGGCGATTTGAGGATACCGTGAATGCTGCTGACATTCACGTACAACTCAAGGAACTTTTTGGGGCTCAATCGAGAGCTGAAAGGTTCGCTACTGTAAAAGAGCTAATGACGTGTCGCATGCGTGAAGGGACTTCGGTCCGTGATCATGGGGTATGAGTGATTTGGCTCATTCAGAAGTTGGTAACGCTTGATTTGGTGTTGGAGCATGAACTCAATGTGGACTTATTACTTCTCTCTCTTCCTTCATCGTTTGACAGTTTTGTGGTGAATTTCAATATGAACAAGATAGAGGCCTCCCTTGAAGAGATGGTCAATATGCTTGTAACATATGAAGCCACTTTAAAGAAGGATAAACCAGTTCTCTTGGTGGGCTCCTCTTCTTCAGCTAAGAAGGGGCCAAGTACAAAGG
This sequence comes from Henckelia pumila, assembly GCF_033568475.1. Classification (NCBI taxonomy): domain Eukaryota; kingdom Viridiplantae; phylum Streptophyta; class Magnoliopsida; order Lamiales; family Gesneriaceae; genus Henckelia; species Henckelia pumila. The sequence goes on along the minus strand of NC_133122.1, from coordinate 119,411,494 downwards.
GTAAGAAACGTTCTGCCCCACCCAAGAAAACCGGAACCGAGAAGAAGAACAAGACAAAGGCTTCAAACATGGAAAAGTCCAAGGATGTTTGCCATCACTGCAAGAAACCTGGTCATTGGAAACGTAACTGCAAGGAATATCTAGAGCAGTTGCGAACTGCGAAAGGTATGTTTTATATTGAAATAAATGTTTCACTTAATACTACTTCTTGGGTATTGGATACCGGATGTGGATCTCACATTTGCAATGATTTGCTGGTGATGACAAGAAGTCGCAAGCTTAGAATGGGTGAGACCCAACTGAGGCTCGGAAATGGTTCTAAAGTTGAAGCCAAAGCTGTGGGAGACGTTTATTTAATTTTGCAGAACGATTTTAAGTTACTTTTGAGAGATGTTTTATTTGTTCCAGATTTGATTAAAAATATTATTTTTGTTTCTATGCTTGATAGAGATGGTTTTTCTTGCAATTTTGTGAATGGGATTTGCAATATTTACAAGAATGAATGTTTGATTGGAAATGGACAACTTGAAAACGATCTATATAACTTAAAATTAAAAGACGTTCCAATAAATTATGTTGATAAACCGGTAACAACGAACAAAAGGAAAATCGATAGTCAAAACCCGGAAAACCTTTGGCATGCTAGGCTAGGTCATATTTTCTCAAGGAGGATGAACAAGCTAGTGGGAGAGGGCATGTTTGATATGTCTGATATTAACTCTCTACCTACTTGTGAATCCTGCCTGAAAGGAAAAATGACTAAATCTCCATTCAAGGGGAAACCTGAGCATAGTCAAAATCTGTTAGATTTGATCCATACAGATGTTTGTGGTCCATTTAGAATTGGTACTCAATTTGGCCACACCTAATTCATTACCTTTACTGATGATTATTCAAGGTATGGGTATTTATATTTAATGAAATATAAGTCTGAAGCATTTGAAAAGTTCAAAGAATTCAAGGCTGAAGTAGAAAACAAGCTAGGTAAAAGTATTAAAGCACTTCGATCGGATCGAGGTGGAGAATACTTAAGTACCGAGTTTTTGGACTATCTGAAAGAGAATGAGATTCTCTCTCAGTGGACTCTTCCTATGACATCTCAGCTGAATGGTGTATCGGAGCGTCGTAATCGAACTTTGTTGGACATGGTTCGATCCATGATGAGCTTCACTGAGCTTCCACCTGTTGGAGAACGCGGCTTTCAGATCAAACAAGATTGATACCCGGTGCAGCGGAAGTTTAAAATTATTTATTATATGGAACGATTCCATATAGGGTATCAAATCTTTACGATTAAATTACGTGTGTGTAAAAATTTAAATAACAATTATAAATTTTTACCTTTAATCTCGAATCGAGATTCTGGACACCAACAGATTTCTCTGCTCTTGTTGTATCTCCCTGGAACCGATGGACGAACAGTTCTTCTATCAGGTCCACGAATAGAGATTTAATCCCTCTGATAGATTGCACTAGAAAATCTATCAGAAGTTTTCTACGAAGAGATTAACGAATTTGATCCGTTAAACCAGACTGTAATTCAAAATCACAGGCTGGATTTTCTCGAGCAGAGGGGAGAGGGGTCGGCCACTTTAAGAAAAATAGCTTAGGGTTTTCGAAAATTTTGTGCCTTGTTATGTGTAATTTCTGTGCTGCAATAACTTATTTATAATGTAGGCCACTAACAGCTTAGGGCCCATTAGTCATAAGTTCAGGCCCGACAAGCAAAGCCCGCATGTTCAGAAATTAATATAAAATTCATCGTGACTCCGATTGATAAACCGATTTTACCAATGTGCACAGAAACCATTTCTGCACCTTTAAAGTCAAGATAAATTTTTCTGAATCCGAATTCAGTGATTTCCAAAAATGCCCATCACTATGTCATTTTAGGAAATCTCACTCCTCTACTCTTAAATAAGAAGTCCAACTTCTTCGTTCATTAAATTTAACTCTTTAAATTTAACTATCTCAACGGGGATTAAAAATCCATTACACTGTGTGACCCTCAATGGTTCAGGGATACAGCTAGCCGTGGGCTCACAACTCCTTGTGACTCGGAACAATAATTTCCGACTTGCCCATCGAATCATGGTATGAGCGCCTAGCAACATCGCCCCATGATTCCCTAGGTATCGCTGATAGTGCCTACAAGAACCAGTAGATTTTGGTTAGCGTACAGTACGGTCCCTTCATCCATATATCCCGATCGAATCAACAACCATTGGTATATCGAGAGTCGCTCGAGATTCGATAACTATGCAATGCATCTTGAAGATCAAATAGTGACATCGCATGTGCTACTAAGAAACCATTTCTTAAATCACATCATGTACTCTGGCCAGAGATTCGTCACACTAATATCTCCTCAGATCGCATAGGATATCCACACTCGCAAGTATGTGGTGAATCCTTGACAACAAAGCATCGACTCCTACATGTGTTGTAACTGTACCCAATCCCGACACCTGATGACCCCAATAGAGTCGGTAAACGAGTCAAAGCACAGTACTAGCATATAGAGTCTCAATGATGTCTCAAGTAGTAAGGACTAATGGTGTACAACCAAAACCGCGGACTATATCCACTCGATAAGTGATTACCACTTGGAAAGTCCGGATAGGGTAGTTCGATCATTCATCATATGAATATCCATTTGCATGCTTCGAACATCTCTATGTTCCCTACCAATGAAACGTGGTACTCTGCATCGCAAATGCTAGTCTCACACTCGAGCGATCCTTATCCTTATTATCGGACGGCTCAATCGACTAGGAACAGTTTAGAATATACAGTGACTATAAGATGTGTTTCATGATAGACATCCCCGTGTTCTACCACATCTTACATACACTATAGTATATTCAAGGTCTTTATCAAAACAACAATAGTATATCACAATATAACAATATGAAGAAAGATAAAGTCATTGCCATTAATAAAAGTGTAAATTATATTAAACAAAAGATTGTTTATACAAAGAGTCATCAAAGCCCTTAGCCACAAGTTGGCTCACTGGTCACCCACTCTTTCAATCTCCCACTTGCCCTATAGCCAACTAGTCATACTACGTAGACCCATTGCTTCGCGATGTTTGTCAAATAATGGTCCTGGCAAGGGCTTAGTAAGTGGATCAGCGATATTGTCTGCAGAGGCCACTCTTTCGACAGTGATGTCTCCTCTTTCCACAATCTCCCGGATGATGTGGTATTTCCTCAGTACGTGTTTGGATCTTTGATGAGACCTTGGTTCCTTTGCCTGAGCAACGGCACCCGTGTTGTCACAGTACACCGGGACTGGACCAACAACTTCAGGAATGACGCCCAACTCTTGGACGAAATTCCTCATCCAAACGGGCTCTTTAGCAGCAGCTGATGCTGCAATGTATTCTGCCTCAGTGGTGGAATCCGTTGTGGTGTCCTGCTTGGAACTCTTCCAAGAGACAGCACCGCCATTGAGCATGAACACTAATCCAGAGGTTGACTTCGAGTCATCCACGTCACTTTGGAAGCTAGAGTCGGTATAGCCTTCCAATTTTAGTTCTCTTCCTCCATATACCATGAACATATTCTTAGTCCTTCGTAAGTACTTAAGAATGTCCTTCACGGCTTTCCAATGCATTTGACCGGGATTAGCTTGATATCTGCTCGTGACACTCAGAGCAAATGCTACATCCGGTCTGGTAGATATCATCCCATACATGATACTACCTATGGCTGACGCATATGGTACATGTGTCATTTTCTCTATCTCTTCATCTGTCTTGGGACACATAGACTTGGATAGAGAAACTCCATGACACATGGGTAGAGTTTCTCTCTTGGACCCATCCATTGAAAACCGTTTCAATATGGTGTCGATGTAGGTTGATTGAGTGAGTCCTATCATTCTCTTAGATCTATCTCTATAGATCGGTATCCCAAGAATATAGGATGCCTCACCCAAATCCTTCATCGAAAATCTACCTGATAACCATATCTTTGTTGACTGCAACATCCCTACATCATTCCCAATGAGTAGGATGTCATCAACATAAAGTACTAAGAATGTCACAGCACCCTTAACTACTTTCTTGTACACGCATGGTTCCTCCGGATTCTTGATGAAACCAAAATCTTTTATTGTTTCATCAAATTTTTGGTTCCAACTTCTTGATGCTTGTTTTAGACCATAAATTGATCTCTGAAGCTTGCATACCTTATGCTCGCTTCCCATGGATGTGAACCTCTCAGGCTGCTTCATATAGATTTCTTCCTTAATGTCTCCATTAAGAAAAGTAGTCTTCACATCCATTTGCCATATCTCATAGTCATACCATGCAGCTATGGCAATAAGGATTCTTATGGACTTGAACATTGCAACTGGTGAAAAGGTTTCATCATAGTCAACTCCTTGTCTTTGAGTATAACCTTTTGCCACCAATCGCGCCTTGTAGGTCAATACCTTACCATCAGGCCCAAGCTTTCTCTTGTAGATCCATTTACACCCTATTGGAACAATTCCATCGGGAGGATCTACTAAAGACCAAACTTGGTTTGTATGCATCGAATCTATTTCCGACTGCATAGCTTCAAGCCATAAATTTGAATCCGCATCAGAAATTGCTTCCTTGAAGTTTCTTGGATCACATCCAACATCGGGTTCATTTTGATCCCCTTCAAGAAGAAGACCATATCGAATAGGAGGTCTAGAAGTCCTCTCGGATCTTCTAGGTATAGGCGTGTCCAGCAATGGTTCCTGAGGTGTAGGATCGTTATTTTGTATTTCGGGTTCTTCTCGAATTTCTTCGAGTTCCATCATCTCGCCTTTCTTATCCAATAAGAACTCCTTCTCCAAGAAGGTGGCATTCCTTGAAACAAACACCTTTGTTTCAGCAGGATAATAGAAATAATATCCGATTGAATTCTTCGGATACCCTACAAAATAACATAAGCTGGATCGACTATCCAACTTATCTCCCACTGTCCGCTTCACGTAAGCAGGACATCCCCAAATCCTCAAGTACGAATACTTAGGAGCTTTGCCATTCCATAACTCGTATGGTGTTTTGTCCACTGCTTTAGTGTGGACGTTGTTCAACAACAATACCGCCGTTTCAAGTGCATAGCCCCAAAACGAAGGTGGAAGCTCAGTGAAGCTCATCATGGATCGAACCATGTCCAACAAAGTTCGATTACGACGCTCCGATACACCATTCAGCTGTGGTGTCATAGGAGGAGTCCACTGAGAGAGAATCCCATTCTCTTTCAGATAGTCCAAAAACTCGGTACTCAAGTATTCTCCACCTCGATCCGATCGAAGTGCTTTAATACTTTTACCTAGCTTGTTTTCTACTTCAGCCTTGAATTCTTTGAACTTTTCAAATGCTTCTGACTTATATTTCATTAAATATAAATACCCATACCTTGAATAATCATCAGTAAAGGTAATGAAGTAGGTGTGGCCATATTGAGTCCCAACTCTAAATGGACCACAAACATCTGTATGGATCAAATCCAACAGATTTTGACTATGCTCAGGTTTCCCCTTAAAAGGAGATTTAGTCATTTTTCCTTTTAGGCAGGATTCACAAGTAGGTAGAGAGTTAATATCAGACATATCAAACATGCCCTCTCCCACTAGCTTGTTCATCCTCCTTGATGAAATATGACCTAGCCTAGCGTGCCAAAGGTTTGCCGGGTTTTGCTATCGATTTTCCTTTTGTTTGTTGTTGCCGGTTTATCAACATAATTTATTGGAACGTCTTTTAGTTTTAAGTTGTATAGATCGTTTTCAAGTTGTCCATTTCCAATTAAACATTCATTCTTGTAAATATTGCAAATCCCATTCACAAAATTGCAAGAATAACCATCTCTATCAAGCATAGAAACAGAAATAATGTTTTTAATTAAATCTGGAACAAATAAAAAATCTCTTAAAAGTAACTTAAAACCGTTCTGCAAAATTAAATAAACATCTCCCACGGCTTTTGCTTCAACTCTGGAACCATTTCCGAGCCTCAGCTGGGTCTCACCCATTCTAAGCCTGCGACTTCTTGTCATCACCTGCAAATCATTGCAAATGTGAGATCCACATCCGGTATCCAATACCCAAGAAGTAGTATTAAGTGAAACATTTATTTCAATATAGAACATACCCTTTGCAGTTCGCAACTGCTCTAGATATTCCTTGCAGTTACGCTTCCAATGACCGGGCTTCTTGCAGTAATGGCAAACATCCTTGGATTTTTCCATGTTTGAAGCCTTTGTCTTGTACTTCTTCTCGGGTTCGACTTTCTTGGGTGGGGCAGAACGTTTCTTACCCTTCGTACTTGGCCCCTTCTTAGCAGAAGAAGAGGAGCCCACCAAGAAAGCCGGTTTATCCTTCTTTAATGTGGATTCATATGTCACAAGCATATTGACCATCTCTTCAAGGGAGGCCTCTATCTTGTTCATATTGAAATTTACCACAAATCCGTCAAACGAAGAAGGAAGAGACAGAAGTAGTAAGTCCACGTTGAGTTCATGCTCCAACACCAAATCAAGGGTTACCAACTTCTGTATGAGCCAAATCACTCGTACCCCATGATCACGGACCGAAGTCCCTTCACGCATGCGACACGTCATTAGCTCCTTTACAGTAGCAAACCTTTCAGCCCTCGATTGAGCCCCAAAAAGTTCCTTAAGTTGAACGTGAATGTCAGCAGCATTCACGGTGTCCTCAAATCGCCTCTGGAGTTCATCAGACATCGAGGCTTGCATATAGCATTTGGTCTTGATATCATGGTCCCACCATGTATCAAGTTTGGCTAACTCCTCCGGACTTACGTCAGCTGGTGCTTCCTTCGGAGGAGATTTCTCTAACACGTAGAGCATCTTCTCCGAAGTCAAGACAATCTTCAACTTACGGAACCATTCCGTACAGTTTGCGCCAGTCAACTTATTTTGTTCGAGGATCGAGAAAAGTGGATTACGCGAATTCATTGTATGAAATACTGAAAAGAAACAGACAAATATCAGTGATTGTTTAAGCAATTTACTAAGACATAAAATAGGCGAAATTTATTTTATGAATCTCACTCCCACTATTTTAACGATTTCACTACCCTCTAGTGAAAACGGGAAACTGTTTTCCTTAGTGAGAACATGGAGTCCAATTGACAAACTTATAGTCCCGAATAATATCAGCCAACCATAATTTTCAAAAGGTAGAGCCCAATTGCTTCCAAAGCAACCTCCACGTTTTTACCTCATGTCCAATAAGGGCCCAATAATATGACGCCGATTATTGTGACATGTCAAGATGACCCATCAATATTAAGTTGTGATGGACGGTCGCCATGTGGATCCCCCAATAATATGAGCCGATCCCATGGGAGTTCCACCCAACTTACAACATGTGTCGATCCAATGTACAGCTTTCCGACGAACGGGCCCCCCCAATAATATGAGCCGGACCGTATCCGCGGGTAGCATCTCATACATTGATCGTTGATGGAAGGTAGGAACATTTAAACAAATTTAAATTTCCATTATTTATCTTGATATCAATTTTAAATCATATTTAAAATGAGGGATTTTTAATTATAAAAATTTGTCTCATCATTTTTAAAATTTTGTATGCTTGTCGGATTCACACAATTTAGTATAAAACATGCATACAACCATAATATCACATATTATATAGGATGATCGATTCCATTTCTAATCGACCCGTGGTTGCCAATCACGAGTCTTAGTCCAATCCTAGGTAATATGCAGTATGCAAGGCAATCCTATTACATTTGCTTCCAATTTACATTTCTTCTGTCTTTATTGTCTGCTGGGCCCACCTCCATCTTCAAATCTTGATCTCCCACTAAATCTAATGTATTTACAATAAATAACAATGACAAGTAGGGGATACATTTTTAAGGGGTGGGAACGGGCCATAAACCAAGCCCACTTTTATTACATATGACATTCATATTGGGCCATAAACCAGGCCCATTAATAAAACCAACAACAATAAAACAAATGTAAATTCCTAACATACACCTACAAAATTGGTCATGGCAATCGATCATCCTTATCCAATAACATTTAATTCAAAATTAATTTATTGGATAACTTGCAATGGCAATTTAAATTTAAAAGGATAAAATCATATTTCATACATAAAATCTTATTTTACATACAAAATCATATTTTATCTTTTTATCAAATAAAATCATATTTTATCTATAAAATCCAATTTTATACATAAAATCATATTTTACTCAATATATCCATAAGATCATATCTTATCATCAATTGTACCAAAAATAATTAATTTCAAAATTCAATTTAACGGATAAAATATTTAAATTTTCAAAAAATTCAAATTTATCCAAAAATCAATTTTAAAATTTTCGGACTCGAACAATTCGATCCGATGCCTCGTGGACCAATCAAAACAATTTTCGACCAAAAATAGAATTTTAACATATTAAAATTTAATTTAAAATTAAAAATAATTTTTCCCGCGGGCCGCCCGGGACGTTCCCGGGGTGCGCGGCTTTCAGATCAAACAAGATTGATACCCGGTGCAGCGGAAGTTTAAAATTATTTATTATATGGAACGATTCCATATAGGGTATCAAATCTTTACGATTAAATTACGTGTGTGTAAAAATTTAAATAACAATTATACATTTTTACCTTTAATCTCGAATCGAGATTCTGGACACCAACAGATTTCTCTGCTCTTGTTGTATCTCCCTGGAACCGATGGACGAACAGTTCTTCTATCAGGTCCACGAATAGAGATTTAATCCCTCTGATAGATTGCACTAGAAAATCTATCAGAAGTTTTCTACGAAGAGATTAACGAATTTGATCCGTTAAACCAGACTGTAATTCAAAATCACAGGCTGGATTTTCTCGAGCAGAGGGGAGAGGGGTCGGCCACTTTAAGAAAAATAGCTTAGGGTTTTCGAAAATTTTGTGTCTTGTTATGTGTAATTTCTGTACTGCAATAACTTATTTATAATGTAGGCCACTAACAGCTTAGGGCCCATTAGTCATAAGTTCATGCCCGACAAGCAAAGCCCGCATGTTCAGAAATTAATATAAAATTCATCGTGACTCCGATTGATAAACCGATTTTACCAATGTGCACAGAAACCATTTCTGCACCTTTAAAGTCAAGATAAATTTTTCTGAATCCGAATTCAGTGATTTCCAAAAATGCCCATCACTATGTCATTTTAGGAAATCTCACTCCTCTACTCTTAAATAAGAAGTCCAACTTCTTCGTTCATTAAATTTAACTCTTTAAATTTAACTATCTCAACGGGGATTAAAAATCCATTACACTGTGTGACCCTCAATGGTTCAGGGATACAGCTAGCCGTGGGCTCACAACTCCTTGTGACTCGGAACAACAATTTCCGACTTGCCCATCGAATCATGGTATGAGCGCCTAGCAACATCGCCCCATGATTCCCTAGGTATCACTGATAGTGCCTACAAGAATCAGTAGATTTTGGTTAGCGTACAGTACGGTCCCTTCATCCATATATCCCGATCGAATCAACAACCATTGGTATATCGAGAGTCGCTCGAGATTCGATAACTATGCAATGCATCTTGAAGATCAAATAGTGACATCACATGTGCTACTAAGAAACCATTTCTTAAATCACATCATGTACTCTGGCCAGAGATTCGTCACACTAATATCTCCTCAGATCGCATAGGATATCCACACTCGCAAGTATGTGGTGAATCCTTGACAACAAAGCATCGACTCCTACATGTGTTGTAACTGTACCCAATCCCGACACCTGATGACCCCAATAGAGTCGGTAAACGAGTCAAAGCACAGTACTAGCATATAGAGTCTCAATGATGTCTCAAGTAGTAAGGACTAATGGTGTACAACCAAAACCGCGGACTATATCCACTCGATAAGTGATAACCACTTGGAAAGTCCGGATAGGGTAGTTCGATCATTCATCATATGAATATCCATTTGCATGCTTCGAACATCTCTATGTTCCCTACCAATGAAACGTGGTACTCTGCATCGCAAATGCTAGTCTCACACTCGAGCGATCCTTATCCTTATTATCGGACGGCTCAATCGACTAGGAACAGTTTAGAATATACAGTGACTATAAGATGTGTTTCATGATAGACATCCCCATGTTCTACCACATCTTACATACACTATAGTATATTCAAGGTCTTTATCAAAACAACAATAGTATATCACAATATAACAATATGAAGAAAGATAAAGTCATTGCCATTAATAAAAGTGTAAATTATATTAAACAAAAGATTGTTTATACAAAGAGTCATCAAAGCCCTTAGCCACAAGTTGGCTCACTGGGCACCCACTCTTTCACCACCTTCATTTTGGGGCTACGCACTTGAAACGACAGTGTTGTTGTTGAACAACGTCCACACCAAAGCAGTGGACAAAACACCATACGAGTTATGGAATGGCAAAGCTCCTAAGTATTCGTACTTGAGGATTTGGGGATGTCCTGCCTACGAGAAGCAGACAGTGGGAGATAAGTTGGATAGTCGATCCACCTTATGTTATTTTGTAGGGTATCCGAATAATTCAATCGGATATTATTTCTATCATCCTACTGAAACAAAAGTGTTTGTTTCAAGGAATGCCACCTTCTTGGAGAAGGAGTTCTTATTGGATAAGAAAGGCGAGATGATGGAACTCGAAGAAATTCGAGAAGAACCCAAAATACAAAATAATGATCCCATACCTCAAGAATCTTCAGAGGACACGCCTATACTTAGAAGATCGGAGAGGACTTCTAGACCTCCTATTCGATATGGTCTTCTTCTTGAAGGGGATCAAGATGAACCCGACTTTGGATGTGATCCAAAAAACTTCAAGGAAGCAATTTCTGATGCGGATTCGAATTTATGGCTTGAAGCTATGCAGTCGAAAATAGATTCGATGCATAAAAACCAAGTTTGGTCTTTAGTAGATCCTCCCGATGGAATTGTTTCAATAGGGTGTAAATGAATCTACAAGAGAAATCTTGGGCCTGATGGTAAGGTATTGACCTACAAGGCACGATTGGTGGCGAAAGGTTATACTCAAAGACAAGGAGTTGACTATGATGAAACCTTTTCACCAGTTGCAATGTTCAAGTCCATAAGAATCCTTATTGCCATAGCTGCTTGGTATGACTATGAGATATGGCAAATGGATGTGAAGACTGCATTTCTTAATGGAAACATTAAGGAAGAGATCTATATGACGCAGCCTGAGGGATACACATCCATGGGAAGCGAGCATAAGGTATGCAAGCTTCAGAGATCAATCTATGGTCTCAAACAAGCATCAAGAAGTTAGAACCAGAAATTTGATGAAACAATAAAGGATTTTGGTTTCATCAAGAAACCGGAGGAACCGTGCGTGTACAAGAAAGTAGTTAAGGATGCTGTGACATTCTTAGTACTTTATGTTGATGACATCCTACTCATTGGGAATGACGTAGGGATGTTGCAGTCAACAAAGATATGGTTATCAGGTAGATTCTCGATGAAGGATTTGGGTGAGGCATCCTATATTCTAGGGATACAGATCTATAGAGATAGATCTAAGAGAATGATAGGACTCACTCAATCAACTTACATCGAAACCATATTGAAAAGGTTTTCAATGGATGGGTTCAAGAGAGGACATCTACCTATGTGTCATGGAGTTTCTCTATCCAAGTCCATGTGTCCAAGGACTGATGAAGAGATAGAGAAAATGACACATGTACCATATGCGTCAGCCATAGGTAGTATCATGTATGGGATGATATCTACCAGACCGGATGTAGCATTTGCTCTGAGTGTCACGAGCAGATATCAAGCCAATCCCGGTCAAATGAATTGGAAAGCCGTGAAGGACATTCTTAAGTACTTACGAAGGACTAAGAATATGTTCATGGTATATGGAGGAATAGAACTGAAATTGGAAGGCTATACCGACTCTAGCTTCCAAAGTGACGTGGATGACTCGAAGTCAACCTCTGGATTTGTGTTCATGCTCAATGGCGGTGCTGTCTCTTGGAAGAGTTCCAAGCAGGACACCACAGCGGATTCCACCACTGAGGCAGAATACATTGCGGCATCAGCTGCTGCTAAAGAGGCCGTTTGGATGAGTAATTTCGTCCAAGAGTTGGGCGTTATTCCTGAAGTTGTTGGTCCAGTCTCGGTGTACTGTGACAACACGGGTGCCATTGCTCAGGCAAAGGAACCAAGGTCTCATCAAAGATCCAAGCACGTACTGAGGAAATACCACATCATCCGGGAGATCGTGGAAAGAGGAGACATCACTGTCGAGAGAGTGGCCTCTGCAGACAATATCGCTGATCCACTTACTAAGCCCTTGCCAGGACCATTATTTGACAAACATCGCAAAGCAATGGGACTGCGTAGTATGACTAGTTGGCTTTAGGGCAAGTGGGAGATTGAAAGAGTGGGTGCCCGGATAGCCAACTTGTGGCTAAGGGCTTTTATGACTCTTTGTGTAAACAATCTTTGTTTAATATAATTTACACTTTTATAATGACGTTTACTTTATCTTTTATCATATTATTATGTTGTGACATACTATAAGATGTTTAGATGAAGACCTTGAATATACTATAGTGTATGTAAGATGTGGTGGCACATGGGGATGGCTATCATGAAACACATCTTATAGTCACTGTATATTCTAAACTGTCCCTAGTCGATTGAGCCGTCCGTTAATAAGGATAAGGATCGCTCGAGATTGAGACTAGCATTTGCGATGCCGAGTACCACGTTTCATTGGTATGGAACATAGAGATGTTCAAAGCATGCAAATGGATATTCATACGATGAATGATCGAACTACCCTATCCGGACTTTCCAAGTGGTTATCACTTATCGAGTGGATAAAGTCCGCGGTTTTTGGTTGTACACCATTAGTCCTTACTACTTGAAACATCATTGAGACTCTATATGCTAGTACTGTACTTTGACTCGTTTACCGACTCTATTGGGGTCATCAGGTGTCGGGATTGGGTACAGTTACGACACATATAGGAGTCGATGCTTTGTTGTCAAGGATTCACCACATACTTGATAGTGTGGATATCCTATGCAATCTGAGGAGATATTAGTGTGACGAATCTCTGGCCAGAGTACATGATGTGTTTTAAGAAATGGTTTCTTAGTAGCACATGCGATGTCACTATTTGATCTTCAAGATGCATTGCATAGTTATCGAATCTCGAACGACTCTCGATTTACCAATGGTTGTTGATTCGATCGGGATATTTGGATGAAGGGACCGTACTGTACGCTAACCAAAATTTATTGGTTCTTGCAGGCACTATCAGTGATACCTAGGGAATCATGGGGCGATGTTGCTAGGCGCTCTTACCATGATTCGATGGGCAAGTCGGAAATTGTTGTTCCGAGTCACAAGGAGTTGTGAGCCCACGGCTAGCTGTATCCCTGAACCATTGAGGGTCACACAAGTAATGGATTTTTAATCCCCGTTGAGATAGTTAAATTTAAAGAGTTAAATTTAATGAACAAAGAAGTAGGACTTCTTATATCAGAGTAGAAGAGTAAGATTTCCTAAAATGACATAGGGATGGGCATTTTTGGAAATCACTGAATTCGGATTCATAAAATTTATCTTGACTTTAAAAGATGCAGAAATGGTTTCTGTGCACATTGGTGAAATTGGTTTATCAATCTGAGTCACGATGAATTTTATATTAATTTCTGAATATGCGGGCTTTGCTTGTCAGGCTTGAACTTATGACTAATGGGCCCTAAGCTGTTAGCAGCCCATATTATAAATAAGTTATTGCAGTACAGAAATTACATAACAGAGGTCAAAATTTTTGAAAAACCCTAGCCTCCAGGCTTGAGAATTCGGCCGCCCCTCTCTGTGTTTTTTCTCTGAAAATCCAGCCTATGAATTTTGAATTTGCAGTCTGGTTTAACGGATCAAATTCGTTAATTCTCTTCGTAGAAACTTCTGATAGATTTTCTAGTGCAATCTATCAGAGGGATTAAACTTCTGTTTGTGGACCTGATTGAAGAATTGTTCGTCCATCAGTTCCTGGGATATACAACAAGAGCAGAGTTATCTGTTGGTGTCCATAATCTCGTTTCGAGATTCAAGGTAAAAATTTAATTGTTATTTAATTTTTACACGCACAATTTAATCGTAAAGTTTTGATACCCATGATATGGAATCGTTCCATATAAAATTTTTAAACTTCCGCTGCACCGGGTATCAATTCTGATTGATCTGAACACCGTTTTCCAACAATTGTGTTTGGTACAATCTCAGAGCAGTCGGCGATTTGGGGAATTTAGAATCTCTAGGGTTGCCGGAGATGAATAATTCAGAATTGCTGTAATCGGGGATGATTGCAATTGGACTAGTATGGTCAAGTTAGGCGATAAACAGTGGAGACAAGCAAGGGAGTTAGTAGTTTCCCAGGATAGTGTCTTTTGCTAACAAGAAAATGATATTGATTCCAGCAATTTCTTAATGATAACAATAGTATACTAGTCGGGTGAGTAACGGACGAGATCAAGTTTTGCTTCATGTGAGAGTTGTCCACTAACAACGATATTAAGGGTGTCAACCAAAAATTTTGATGGAGTGTTCTTGTGTTGAACCGTTATGTTAAATCCGACGAGTGTTGGGAAAGCTAATGGACATTAGCAAGGGGACATCAGTTATTTGATCGTGAGATGTGACATTATCTAGGATCTAGTTTTCAAGATCTAGCATGTTATGTCACTAGTCTTCCATCATGAGATGCATGATACTGTTGAGGTGATCGAGATAGTCGATGATCGACTTAGTAGCCAACGAGGTTTGCCTTTGGGATTGAAAACTTTGCAAGATCGGGACGGATCGAATTCGTTCTTTCTAGTCAAGGAGTTGCATCCGTGCAGACTGTTTGTCAAGGATTTTGAGTTTTAGCAATGGACAATGGTCGGGTGCGTGATAAATAACTAGTGATGATGGTGTCAGCAGAGACTCCGAGGTGAGTTATACCAGGTGCAATGTCTGTCGAGTTTCGAGATGGAATAGGAAGCGTTTCCATATGTCTGTGCACTGTGAAATGTTCCAGTCAAGCATATTGGTTAAAGCTTGCCTTAGTCTTGATGTGTGTACAGTGATTGGAAGTATGTATAACTATCAGGGGGATGTCCATCGATTGAATTCATGGGTGAATAAACTATGGTCGAGGTGATGTAGATCATCAGAGGCTCGATGACTTCCATTGCAGTGTATGCGTGGCTCCGCAGGCCAATGGTTAAGAGATGACTTAGAGTCATTATTGGCGAGCAATGATAGTTTTCTTTAGGGCACAGTGTTGAGTTATACTAAGAAACGTGAACTGTGATTCACACTAGACATGGTGGGCTGAATTCCCAGTATTGCTTGGGAAGCTTGTTTTCTTCGGTGGAGAATTGGAAGGATGACCAGCCTGGAAATCGTGTTAAGCAGTTATGTTGGAGTATAGCATTGTGTCGGTAAAATTCTCTTAAGGAGAAAATCGTGATGCTGTGTCAAACGCAGTGTTGGGATTGGTGTTTCCTAACTATAGGTGTTATGCACCGAGAGCTTTTGGAACCATTAGATGGTTAGATTAAGTTAATAATTTGACGAATGTTGTAAGCCAGTCAGTTTATTACTTGGTCTTTGTCAGTCTGATATTTTTCTTGGGACGATGATCTCGGTCGAATGAATGTTAGTATCTTTCATGATCAGTGAGATCTTGGTCAGGACGAAAAATGTATCAGTGTTGTGATACATCAGTGCCAAGGAGATTTGATGTTCGTATGTTAGCACATAGACTTTCAGAACCTAGTCCAGGGGTTTGAAGAGTGCTGAAAGTTGTTCAAGCGGTTGAAGCTTGCAAGGAATTTGACAAGATTCTGAGTGTGTCAAAAGCTATTTCGACCAGACACTCGAGCAAGGGTCTCTAGTACGTTCTCTAGGTTTACCTTTGATTTCGAGGATGAAATCTTTTAAGGGGGGGGGGGGGGGAAGAATGTAGTGAACCGTATCCAAAATTAACAATTAATGAGTAATTAATCGTGTAATCATGTTTAGATTAATAAAACATGATTATTAAAATTCCAAATGGATTAACGGAGGCCAGAAATAGATCCAGGACACTCGAAAATGGCCGGAAAGGTTCAGAGGGTTTGGAGGATCCAAACCAGGTTAGGAGGCTCCGAACTGGTTCGGAGAATCCGAACATGAGAACAGAGGATCCGAACTTGCATGTCCAGCTGTCCGAGAATAATACGTCAATAGTGACGTAATTGATGGGACTTCGAAGGATCCAAAGTCAGGATCGGAGGCTCCGAAGTTAGGAACGGAGGATTCGAACCGGATCGAAGGCTCCGAAGTCGAGTTCGGAGGCTCCGAACTTTGCCTATAAATAGGGGGCCGAGATTTAATTTTCAAATGCACCTCCCCTCTTTTCTCTCTCAATTCTTTAGCCTTCTAACTTAGATCTAGGGAATTATAGGCGTCCTTTTGGGATTCAGAAAGTGGCATAGCGATCCAGGAGTTGTAGTGGAGCTGTGGCCTAGTTTTGAGGCAGTCGCTATCAGCGGGCTGACGACGGATGCAGGTATAGCTATGGTCTCCTTAAATTATTTGGGAGTATGCAATAGCTTAGTTAAGGCTTTTATAGCATAATTAATGATGCATAGGTATTTGCATTGTAGAGCTGAGGATAGGCTTAAAACCTAGAGTGGGACTGCTAGGACTGCCTGTAATAAGGTATGTAAGTACTGACTGAGATGACCAGCATGATATATATTATATGTGTTGCATGAGTATGTGCTACTTGTTTTATATGTTTTACTGCTTTAGCACATGCATGATTTTACGGTTGACTGCATCTAGTAAGATGTGAGTCATTGACAGTTTTCATCGGTGAGGGGTTGATCCTTATGGATTCATGTTTGGGGACACTCAGCCCCTAGTTTTGCTATCACTAAGAGTGGCCACGAAGGTGGGTTTTGACGCTATAGTTAATAGGGGAATATAGGTGCGGCACCGCGGACTAGCTATCCGGCATTGCCCTTTATATTTCTGGCGCCCCTGAGTATACTGTTTTACCCTGGTTTTAAATACACTTATGTGTTGCATATATTATATATACCATTGCTTATGTATTGAGCTTAGAGCTCACGCCCATTATTTTCTGTATGTCTGGACACCCCATTCGGTGGGGTAGGTGTAGGTGCAGGATTGAGCACCAGGAGCTTGGAGAGACTAGTGACCCTTGAAGACAGTGAGATTAGCTGTAGGTCTTAACCCTTAGGATTATTTGTAATTCGATTGGGTGTATATATTTTTTTTAGCCGGTTGTATTCTGCTGGTCTGCTTTTATTTAAGTCTTCTGTAGCGATTTATTTAATGCTTGCTTAATTATGCTCTAACTCTGATTAGGTAGTGGATCCGGGTTGGGTCGCTACAAATTCATTCCTGTTCTATTATGTAGACTTCGATAGATTTCCCTGTCAGACGAAAACATAGAATACAGCTTCCAATGTAAGAGAGTCTCTTTATATTCTCAATCATGTGTGCCGCATCATTGGAAAGATTGAGCATTTATATATGACTCTTTGTATACTATGAATGTATCTATAAAAAGAACACTTTGCTTAGAATTAATTACGAATCTATGAAAGATAATAACAACATAAAATTGAAGAATGTATGCCCTGATTGAAGCAAGGAAGAAGGAATATGAGGATTTTGTCTCTCAGAAGACAGAATCTCTCCAGGACAAGATATCAGTGCTTCAATCTTGTAATGCTGCGCTTCTCCTGCCAAAGGAGAAGAAAAGGCTGGAGAAGTAAAATCATCGACTGGAGACGACCAAATTTGAGGATGTCTACAGTGCTGAGGGTGTTCTTCTTCTGATGCTCATGAAGGAGCTTCATATATTAAATCTGTTTTCACTCTATGTTGAGTTTCATTCAGATGAAATGGGCACCTGGATGAGCTACTGGATAATGTCCGTAGAGTGGGAGATAGAAATTGTAAAGAATCATCTATGATTAATAAGCGTCTTTATTTGACTGAGTTGTTCCTATTTTTATGCAAGGATTTTTCTAGTTATCAACACCAATGTTATATGTTGCATAAAAACAAACAATAGAGCAGTAATAAATAAAATTGAAAAATTAATGCCGAAATTAAAAGTTAAGAGATAAGAAATCTTAGTTATGAGCCGAAATGAGTGTTTGCTGATTTGTGTTATCCTTAGCAAAGTTTGTGAGGCTGATATTCCCATTCACTCTAATTTCCTTCCAAAATAGATTTTGGTCTGTTGATTTTCGGCTTCTGCTTTCCCATAAGTGCTTGTATAAACTTAATCATCATGCAATGTAAATAACAAGGTTGTTATATCATTATTTAGGAGTCGAAGAGTCTGAGCAGCAAGGTTCAACAGTAATCTGTGGTCTTCTGGTTTTCTTGAAGATTCAATTGACCAAGGTGCTGAACAAGGTGTTCTGCTGTATTGTTCAGAAGCGAGAAAAGAACACTCTCTGATACCACTTGTCAGGATTGATGAGCTACTGCTGCTGAGGTAGAATGAGTAATAAGCTGGTACTGTTCTAGAACTTGTTGCATGAAGCAGTAGCTTACTGCTATTAGTGAGTTCAGTAGTGTTAGCCGCTGAACTCTCTTTTCTCTTGGATCTCCGATAGTCAACCAATTACTATACGGTTGTGCGGAAAAAGGTCAACTAGGATATTGAACTTGCATAAGCTGGCTCTACTGGTTGTGTGTGTGTGTTCAGCGAAAAGTAATAAACATAACAATTTGTTTCTGGATGTTGGGAGACTCAACTGCTCCTACGTCACCCCTTCTTCTGTTTCTAGAAGACATCACTAGAAGACTTTGACACAACGGCCCACCTCAGTCAAGACTTACCCCACTACCTACTGCTGAGACTCCTAGTTACTCTACTGGTTTCAGCTCTTTGCTGAAATCAGGTTACAGAGGTTTGGAGTTCTTCAACTGTTATAAATACAATGTTTGTACATTTTAACACTTAACACAATATGATTCTAAAAGATCTGGTAGACTTGATACATGTGATGGAATTCTTCGGCTTCTGTATGATCTTTTGTGTAAGCGTTTGAACTCTTCTTCTATGGATATGAACAATTGAAAGTGTTCAGTAGTTCTTTGATAAGTTGTAAGTGATTGTGAGTTCATGAGAGTCGATCAGTTCTTCTATTTGGCTGTGATCTCTATTTATAAGTGAAAAATAACAATTATATTTGATTCAAATGCATGCATTGGTAACTAGCCGTTTTCTTGTATTTTAGTTCACTGTAAGAAGGTACACTTTGGCTGCGTAGATCCGAGTCTAATCACTATATACTAGAGACCTTTGTTTAATAGCTTTAACTGGTTCATGGAGAGCATCTGCTAATCTGCTCTTTTGGTTTTCTTTTGCTCTTCTGCTTACTTCTTCTAAACTTCTCTCTCTTATAATATATATATATATATAGAGTTTTGATATGTTGCACATCAATTATGAGAAATTATGTGAGTATTATCGCTAAGATGAAACTCACCTATTGAATGCATAGTTTGATGTGTTGCATTATATCCTACAAGTGTGTGTTATCTGATGAGTGGTACTCACATAGACGTCTATAGTAGGTATACAACAATAGAACATATCAAAACACTAAATGTATGAACACTTGTAATTACTATTAAAATATCTACGATTACTTAAACTTCAACTCCTTTTAAATACTGTTTTGGTTCAACATGGTTACACACAATTAAATTTTCCTTTATAACTTTACTTTTAAATGAACATAAAAAAATATATCTACTTTTATTAATCAATATACAAATGCACTATATAACATTACACACTCTTCGCTTGTGCTACGTCTACAGCTTATTATTATTAATTAAATATAAGAGATCACTTGGTCTTTTTAATAATTAGCTTAGTCATTAAGTATGGTTTTCCTAAAATAACCCTATTGTCCAAATATTACATTATGCCTAAAATTTTCAGAATAAATTATACCACACGTGTGCATACATTTAATATAACACAAAAATTGTAATGAGATCATCTCACGGATTAAAAGTATTAATTTTTATTATATATAGATCGGATCAACCAGCTTATTAATATAGATCCATTAGATCATCTAACAAGATAGCTATATTTAATATAAAGATCTCAAATATTTTATTTAGTTGTGATTTTTCACATCTAAGTAAGATAATTGATAAATAAAATATATATCGATTTACCTTATTTGTAGGAGTAAGATGATGCAACGTTGAAACAAAAATAGTTAGAGTTATTAATTTTTTTTTTTATGAAGAGATATTGAACTTAATAATTAAGTACATATAATAAAATTTTACAAAAGTAGGAATTTGGGACAAAACTCGAGAAAGAACTGTTGTGACAGGCCATACTTCTTAAAACTAGCAAATTATGCTCTCGTATTGTGTGTGTAAAATAATTATCATAATTTATATTAATGAATTGATAATATTAATTTTCTTCATTTCATTAGATGCATGC
Source organism: Henckelia pumila (assembly GCF_033568475.1). Classification (NCBI taxonomy): domain Eukaryota; kingdom Viridiplantae; phylum Streptophyta; class Magnoliopsida; order Lamiales; family Gesneriaceae; genus Henckelia; species Henckelia pumila. The sequence goes on along the minus strand of NC_133122.1, from coordinate 119,390,913 downwards.
TTGATTTTATGTCTTTCTCTAATTATAAATGCACGTGAACATTATGATTAAATGTAATGTCTCACACGCCTCGATCATGCTTATTCATTTGATGCAAAAAAAAAAATGCGGATTAATTTTGTTATTCTTTAAAGAAAAAATAAAACTCGCAACGTGTTCATGAGTGCTATACAACCATGCATTTAATAAATCCCAAAAATTCCATGTGTAAATGTTGACAACATGAATATCCATAAGAAAATACCAAAACTTCCTAACACATCAAAACTCAAAATATCAAAATTTCCTAACATGAATATTAAAGTAATATTTTAAACAAGAATATATCAAGTAAATGTGCATAACGTAGAGAAAATGCATAAACCTCATTCACATGCTGGACATAAGGATATCGCATAACCATGTTATGCGTCATCTCACCTCCTCGACTACTATGTCCTTCACCATTGTCTAAATCATTTATTAAATTGTTCTCAACATGTGGGTTGTACCATCCAAGAATATAATGATTCTAAAAACTCAACATGTATATTTAAGTTCTAACAATCTTAAAATCTTATAATTTCTGTATGACATGATCGTTTTTGTGGATGCAAACCAACCAATCTATTTGCGAGTTATTAGAACTCACCTCAGTAAAAACTCGTTCAATATCGTTCGTTATGCTTATTAAGCCAAGCCCGAACTTAATTTCGAGCTCGACAATTTTAACGAGCTGAGCTTGAGTTTAATGATATTCGGTTGGTGAGCTCATTAATAGGATTCGGAGCTGGAGTTCGACTCGTTTAGGTGCATGGGTCGCAAGCTCGAGCTCGGCTCGTTTAGGTGGCTCAAATAAATGTTCATTTATTTTTTATGGCTTGCAAACTTGAGTTCTGTTCGTTTGTCTAGTTTGAGTTTGAATATATGGCTTATTATCAAAATCAAGCTCGGCTTATATGTTGAGTTGACAAATAAAATTAATATTATTAATGCAAATGACATGATTGGAACACAATACATTATTTAAATAAAGATGAATTTACAACATTTTTTTCATTTTTTTTACATGCATATAATTGTACTAGATACTCTTAAGAAACACAATAAATAAATTTTTTTTTGTACAATATTACTAATTAATGACAATCAAATCATTAAATTTCTTACGAAATGAATGACAATTCTATTTAAGTATCTTACAAAAATTAGAAATATATTTGATATACGAATGATACTATAAACTTTTTGTTAAAGAAAATTATGAAATTATCTGAATTAAATTTTTGATATGTTAAAAACTTAACTACTGTATTCAGAAAAACATAACTACTAGGATCATACTTTTATATGATTCAAATACAAATTCAATTTAAAATATAACAAAGAATATAACTCAATATATGTACATGCGCAATATATTTTTAATTAATGTGTATAATATCATTAGAGAAACTATTCCATATATACTAGCAGATTGTGTCACAAGAAATACATATATCTAGTTTTAAAAAAAATAAGAAGAAGAATATGCGGTTGTTTTTTAAATTTTTTTAAAAAAATGTAACTATTTTGAAATAAAAAATAATATATATATTGTATATTATAATAATTATATGACATCTGCAAAACAAATTTCCAAGGGTGGTACACAGTCCACAATATGAGTAGTTAATACATGAAGAATGAAACACCACCGATTAAAAAGTGACAGGTGACATGAATGAACTGATCTCATACCAGAATGAGAGATACAAAAGATTTTATAGGAACTTATCATATCAACTAGGTGTTTTTTTTGTGGGAACCAATCAAATAAGAACTCCAATATAAAGCATGCTTGACTTGGGAAAATCATGGAATGGGCAACCCATGTGAAATTTCTCAGGGTGCATGTGAGTGAGGTCATAAGCACGCTGAAAAGACCAGTGTTGGTACCATGGGGACATTCTTCAAATCTGAGACATCATAATTGGTATCAGAGAGGTCGGTTTTGAAGGAAAATACGTGCATGAAATTTTGTTGTCTCTGTAAGATTTAAGTTTTAATGTTAACGTTATGATTTTATTTACCTTTGTGATTACGTAGTGTATGAAATGTTAGAGTAGATTCCCTAAACGTCCAACTGTTGGCTAGTGATTTTATTGACTCATGTGGAATAAACAATCTTTATTTTAAAATAATTTAGATTTTATAATTATTCTAACATTTATTTTTATTTGTATACCCATGAAAGCTGCGTGGATAAAGATCTTGAATATACTATAGTACAATATATATGATGTTGTACATAAGATGACAATTATGAAATACATATTTAAGTTATTGTACATTCTAAACAAGTTCCTGGTCAATTAAACCGCCTAAAAGAAGGATAAATACCGCTTGAGTTTGAGACTAGCCTCTATGATTTGTGCACCACATTTCATTTGTAAGGGTATAGAGATGTTCAAACATACAAGATGAGTGCTCATTTGATGAGTTCACTAAATTATTTTCTCTAGGACATTCCAAGTGGTTATCATTTATCGTGTGGAGAATTCCGTAATTATGATAGTACACCATTATTCCTTTTATGACTCGGGATAAAAAAAAAACTGAGGCTCTATATGCTAGGGCTGCACTTTGACTTGTTTACCGACTCCGTGAAGGTCATCACATGGCGAGATTGAGTGTACATAAAACACATGTAGGAGACAGTGCATGGTATTCGGGGATTCGCCGCTAGCCAACGGGCGTTGATATCCTATGTGATCTGAAGAGATAATAGTGCATGGAGTCTCTAGCTAGAGCAAGATATGTGCTTTATGGAAAATAGTTTCTCTAGTTGAACATGCGATGATACTATGTATCTTCTGATGTGTTTCACATGGTTATCGAATCTCAATCAACCCCTTATATACCAATGGACGAAGATTCAATCGGGATATATGAGTTGAAGAGACCGTACTATACTGCAACCGTAGTCGATTGGTTCTTACATGCATTATCAGTGATACGTAGAATCATGGGGCGATGCTACTAGGCTGTCTTACCACATTTCGATGTGTCCGATCAGAAATAAATTTTGACATTTTGTGGTAAAATAATAGATATATAGAATGTGGCTAATTAGGGTAAGCCTGCATAAAAGACGATGTCATGAATCATAAGAAGTTGTGAACCCGTGACTAGTTATATCCCTCAACCATTGAGGGTCACACAAGTATTGGTTTTATTGTTTTTGTTGAAATAGTCAATTTGAGGAGTTGAAGTTGGCATAAATAATTTGATAGGATCAAATGTAATAAACTTATAAAAGTGTTTATGAGGAATTTTCTGAAGTTTTTTTCGTAGAAACGATAAAATTATTAATTTGTCTAATTTAGATCAGTAATTTTGAAATTTTGGACTTGGTGTCATAATATCGAGTAAGTAAAATCATCACATCAATGATAGTGGGTCGCCTATCGGGATTACGATGACATTTTATTTATAGGTTAAAGGTGTATGGGCTTGAATAGACAAAGCCCATTAGAATATATTAATTCTAGTTGGACTAGATTAAACTGTAGGAATCCTATTTAATATTCCTAGTAGGACTAGAATAATAGAATATTAGTAGGACTTGTTTGTTAGAGTTCTAGTAAACTATGTATTTAGTGTTCTAATCTGATACAACAAGTCTTGAAAGTTCTAGTAAACTATGCATCTAGCGTTCTAATTGAAAGAGTAGGTGCCCGGTGAGCCAACTTGTGGCTAAGGGCTTTGATGACTCTTTGTATAAACAATCTTTTGTTTAATATAGTTTACACTTTTATTAATGGCAATGACTTTATCTTTCTTCATATTGTTATATTGTGATATACTATTGTTGTTTTGATAAAGACCTTGAATATACTATAGTGTATGTAAGATGTGGTAGAACATGGAGATGTCTATCATGAAACACATCTTATAGTCACTGTATATTCTAAACTGTTCCTAGTCGATTGAGCCGTCCGATAATAAGGATAAGGATCGCTCGAGTTTGAGACTAGCATTTGCGATGCAGAGTACCACGTTTCATTGGTAAGGAACATAGAGATGTTCGAAGCATGCAAATGGATATTCATACGATGAATGATCGAACTACCCTATCCGAACTTTCCAAGTGGTTATCACTTATCGAGTGGATAAAGTCCGCGGTTTTGGTTGTACACCATTAGTCCTTACTACTTGAAACATCATTGAGACTCTATATGCTAGTAATGTGCTTTGACTCGTTTACCGACTCTATTGGGGTCATCAGGTGTCGGGATTGGGTACAGTTACAACACATATAGGAGTCGATGCTTTGTTGTCAAGGATTCACCACATACTTGCGAGTGTGGATATCCTATGCGATCTGAGGAGATATTAGTGTGACGAATCTCTGGCCAGAGTACATGATGTGTTTAAAGAAATGGTTTCTTAGTAACACATGCGATGTCACTATTTGATCTTCAAGATGTATTGCATAGTTATCGAATCTCGAACGACTCTCGATATACCAATGGTTGTTGATTCGATCGGGATATTTGGATGAAGGGACCGTACTGTACGCTAACCAAAATCTATTGTTTCTTGCAGGCACTATCAGTGATACCTAGGGAATCATGGGGCGATGTTTCTAGGCGCTCTTACCATGATTCGATGGGCAAGTCGGAAATTGTTGTTCCGAGTCACAAGGAGTTGTGAGCCCACGGCTAGCTGTATCCCTGAACCATTGAGGGTCACACAGAGTAATGGATTTTTAATCCCCATTGAGATAGTTAAATTTAAAGAGTTAAATTTAATGAACAAAGAAGTTGGACTTCTTAATTATGAGTAGAGGAGTAAGATTTCCTAAAATGACATAGGGATGGGCATTTTTGGAAATCACTGAATTCGGATTCAGAAAAATTTATCTTGACTTTAAAAGGTGCAGAAATGGTTTCTGTGCACATTGGTGAAATCGGTTTATCAATCGGAGTCATGATGAATTTTATATTAATTTCTGAACATGCGGGCTTTGCTTGTCGGGCTTGAACTTATGACTAATGGGCCCTAAGCTGTTAGCGGCCTACATTATAAATAAGTTATTGCAGTACAGAAATTAAACACAACAGGTCACAATTTTCGAAAACCTAGTTATTTTTCTCTCTAAAGTGGCCGCCCCCCTCCCTCTCTACTCGGGAAAATTCAGCCTGTGAATTTTGAATTCCAGTCTGGTTTAACGGATCAAATTCATTAATTCTCTTCGTAGAAACTTCTGATAGATTTTCTAGTGCAATCTATCAGAGGTATTAATTATCTGTTCGTGGACCTGATTGAAGAACAGTTCGTCCATCAGTTCCAGGGATATACAACAAGAGCAGAGCAATCTGTTGGTGTCCATAATCTCGCTTCGAGATTGGAGGTAAAAATTTATAATTGTTATTTAATTTTTACACACACAATTTAATCGTAAAGTTTTGATACCCACTATGGAATCGTTCCATATAAAATTTTTAAAACTTCCGCTGCACCGGGTATCAATTCTGATTGATCTGATCGCCGCGTTCTCCAACAGTGGTATCAGAGCCAGGTTGCTCAGATCAAGCGATTAAATTTATCGATTGTACAAAAATTTTTAAGCCTCGGTTTTTGAAACAAAATAAATATTTTAAAAAATAAAAAATTTTTTCCGGACAAAACCCGGGCAGCAATTGGATCGCTGCCCAGCGCAGCGCTAGGCGCTGCGCAGGGCGGCGCACGGCGCTGCCCATGGGCAGCGACGTGATCGCTGCCCTAGGGGCAGCCGGGCTGCCCGGCCCGAGCCCCTTTGGGGCGCGGGCTGCCCGGGAGTGTCCAGGGCGGCCCGCGAAAAATTATTTTTAATTTTTAAATTAAAATTTTAATATGTTAAAATTCTATTTTTGGTCCGATCACAAATTTTTTTGATTGGTCCACGAGGCGTCGGATCGAATTGTTCGAGTTCGAAAATTTTAAAATTGATTTTTGGATAAATTTGAATTTTTTGAAAATTTAAATATTTTATCCGTTAAATTGAATTTTGAAATTAATTATTTTTGGTACAATTGATGATAAGATATGATCTTATGGATATATTGAGTAAAATATGATTTTATGTATAAAATTGGATTTTATAGATAAAATGAATTTATTTGATAAAAAGATAAAATATGATTTTGTATGTAAAATAAGATTTTATATATGAAATATGATTTTATCCTTTTAAATTTAAATTGTCATTGCATGTTATCCAATAAATTAATTTTGAATTAAATGTTATTGGATAAGGATGATCGATTGCCATGACCAATTTTGTAGGTGTATGTTAGGAATTTACATTTGTTTTTATTGTTGTTGGATTTATTAATGGGCCTGGTTTATGACCCAATATGAATTGTCATATGTAATAAAAGTGGGCTTGGTTTATGGCCCGTTCCCACCCCTTAAAAATGTATCCCCTACTTGTCATTGTTATTTATTGTAAATACATTAGATTTAGTGGGAGATGAAGATTTGAAGACGGAGGTGGGCCCAGCAGACAATAAAGACAGAAGAAATGTAAATTGGAAGCACAATGTAATAGGATTGCATTGCATACTGCATATTACCTAGGATTGGACTAAGACTCGTGATTGGCAACCACGGGTCGATTAGAAATGGAATCGATCATCCTATATAATATGTGATATTATTGTTGTATGCATGTTTTAGACAAAATTGTGTGAATCCGGCAAGCATACAAAATTTTAAAAAATGATGGGACAAATTTTCAAAATTAAAATCCCTCATTTTAAATATGATTTAAAATTGATATCAAGATAAATAAAGGAAATTTAAATTTGTTTAAATGTTCCTACCTTCCATCAACGATCAATGTATGAGATGCTACCCGCGGATACGGTCCAGCTCATATTATTGGGGGGCCCGTTCGTCGGAAAGCTGTACATTGGATCGACGCATGTTGTAAGTTGGGTGGAACTCCCATGGGATCGGCTCATATTATTGGGGGATCCACATGGCGACCGTCCATCACAACTTAATATTGATGGGTCATCTTGACATGTCACAATAAACGGCGTCATATTATTGGGCCCTTATTGGACATGAGGTAAAAACGTGGAGGTTGCTTTGGAAGCAATTGGGCTCTACCTTTTGAAAATTATGGTTGGCTGATATTATTCGGGACCATAGTTTGTCAATTGGACTCCATGTTCTCACTAAGAAAAACAGTTTCCCGTTTTCACTAGAGGGTAGTGAAATCGTTAAAATAGTGGGAGTGAGATTCATAAAATAAATTTCACCTATTTTATGTCTTAGTAAATTAATTAAACAATCACTGATATTTATCTGTTTCTTTTCAGTATTTCATAAAGATGAATTCGCGTAATCCACTTTTCTCGATCCTCGAACAAAATAAATTGACTGGCGCAAACTATACGGAATGGTTCCGTAAGTTGAAGATTGTCTTGACTTCGGAGAAGATGCTCTACGTGTTAGAAAAATCTCCTCCGAAGGAAGCACCAGCTGACATAAGTTCGGAAGAGTTGGCCAAACTTGATACATGGTGGGACCATGATATCAAGGCCAAATACTATATGAAAGCCTCGATGTCTGATGAACTCCAGAGGCGATTTGAGGACACCGTGAATGCTGCTGACATTCATGTACAACTCAAGGAACTTTTTGGGGCTCAATCGAGGGCTGAAAGGTTCGCTACTGTAAAGGAGCTAATGACGTGTCGCATGCGTGAAGGGACCTCGGTCCGTGATCATGGGGTACGAGTGATTTGGCTCATACAAGATTGGTAACCCTTGATTTGGTGTTGGAGCATGAACTCAACGTGGACTTACTACTTCTATCTCTTCCTTCTTCGTTTGACGGATTTGTGGTGAATTTCAATATGAACAAGATAGAGGCCTCCCTTGAAGAGATGGTCAATATGCTTGTGACATATGAATCCACTTTAAAGAAGGATAAATCGGCTTTCTTGGTGTGCTCCTCTTCTTCTGCTAAGAAGGGGCCAAATACAAAGGGTAAGAAAAGTTCTGCCCCACCCAAGAAAATCGAACCCGAGAAGAAGTACAAGACAAAGGGTTCAAACATGGAAAAATCCAAGGATGTTTGCCATTACTGCAAGAAGCCCGGTCATTGGAAGCGTAACTGCAAGGAATATCTAGAGCAGTTGCGAACTGCGAAGGGTATGTTCTATATTGAAATAAATGTTTCACTTAATACTAATTCTTGGGTATTGGATACCGGATGTGGATCTCACATTTGCAATGATTTGCAGGTGATGACAAGAAGTCGCAGGCTTAGAATGGGTGAGACCCAGCTGAGGCTCGGAAATGGTTCCAGAGTTGAAGCTAAAGCTGTGGGAGATATTTATTTAATTTTGCAGAACGGTTTTAAGTTACTTTTGAGAGATGTTTTATTTTTTCCGGATTTGATTAAAAATATTATTTCTGTTTCTATGCTTGATAGAGATGGTTATTCTTGCAATTTTGTGAATGGGATTTGCAATATTTACAAGAATGAATGTTTGATTGGAAATGGACAACTTGAAAATGATCTATATAACTTAAAACTAAAAGACGTTCCAATAAATTATGTTGATAAACCGGCAACAACAAACAAAAGGAAAATCGATAGTCAAAACCCGGCAAACCTTTGGCACGCTAGGCTAGGTCATATTTCCTCAAGGAGGATGAACAAGCTAGTGGGAGAGGGCATGTTTGATATGTCTGATATTAACTCTCTACCTACTTGTGAATCCTGCCTAAAAGGAAAAATGACTAAATATCCTTTTAAGGGGAAACCTGAGCGTAGTCAAAATCTGTTGGATTTGATCCATACAGATGTTTGTGGTCCATTTAGAGTTGGTACTCTATATGGCCACACCTACTTCATTACCTTTACTGATGATTATTCTAGGTATGGATATTTATATTTAATGAAATATAAGTCTGAAGCATTTGAAAAGTTCAAAGAATTCAAGGCTGAAGTAGAAAACAAGCTAGGTAAAAGTATTAAAGCACTTCGATCGGATCGAGGTGGAGAATACTTGAGTACCGAGTTTTTGGACTATCTGAAAGAGAATGAGATTCTCTCTCAGTGGACTCCTCCTATGACACCTCAGCTGAATGGTGTATCGGAGCGTCGTAATCGAACTTTGTTGGACATGGTTCGATCCATGATGAGCTTCACTGAGCTTCCACCTTCGTTTTGGGGCTATGCGCTTGAAACGGCGGTATTGTTGTTGAACAACGTCCACACTAAAGCAGTGGACAAAACACCATATGAGTTATGGAATGGCAAAGCTCCTAAGTATTCGTACTTGAGGATTTGGGGATGTCCTGCTTACGTGAAGCAGACAGTGGGAGATAAGTTGGATAGTCGATCCACCTTATGTTATTTTGTAGGGTATCCGAAGAATTCAATTGGATATTATTTCTATTATCCTGCTGAAACAAAGGTGTTTGTTTCAAGGAATGCCACCTTCTTGGAGAAGGAGTTCTTATTGGATAAGAAAGGCGAGATGATGGAACTCGAAGAAATTCGAGAAGAACCCGAAATACAAAATAACGATCCTACACCTCAGGAACCATTGATAGACACGCCTGTACCTAGAAGATCCGAGAGGACTTCTAGACCTCCTATTCGATATGGTCTTCTTCTTGAAGGGGATCAAGATGAACCCGATGTTGGATGTGATCCAAGAAACTTCAAGGAAGCAATTTCTGATGCGGATTCAAATTTATGGCTTGAAGCTATGCAGTCGGAAATAGATTCGATGCATACAAACCAAGTTTGGTCTTTAGTAGATCCTCCCGATGGAATTGTTCCAATAGGGTGTAAATGGATCTACAAGAGAAAGCTTGGGCCTGATGGTAAGGTATTGACCTACAAGGCGCGATTGGTGGCGAAAGGTTATACTCAAAGACAAGGAGTTGACTATGATGAAACCTTTTCACCAGTTGCAATGTTCAAGTCCATAAGGATCCTTATTGCCATAGCTGCTTGGTATGACTATGAGATATGGCAAATGGATGTGAAGACTGCTTTTCTTAATGGAGACATTAAGGAAGAAATCTATATGAAGCAGCCTGAGGGGTACACATCCATGGGAAGCGAGCATAAGGTATGCAAGCTTCAGAGATCAATTTATGGTCTAAAACAAGCATCAAGAAGTTGGAACCAGAAATTTGACGAAACAATAAAGGATTTTGGTTTCATCAAGAACCCGGAGGAACCATGCGTGTATAAGAAAGTAGTTAAGGATGCTGTGACATTCTTAGTACTTTATGTTGATGACATCCTACTCATTGGGAATGACGTAGGGATGTTGCAGTCAACAAAGATATGGTTATCAGGTAGATTCTCGATGAAGGATTTGGGTGAGGCATCCTATATTCTAGGGATACAGATCTATAGAGATAGATCTAAGAGAATGATAGGACTCACTCAATCAACCTACATCGACACCATATTGAAATGGTTTTCAATGGATGGGTCCAAGAGGACATCTACCCATGTGTCATGGAGTTTCTCTATCCAAGTCTATGTGTCCCAAGACTGATGAAGAGATAGAGAAAATGATACATGTACCATATGCGTCAGCCATAGGTAGTATCATGTATGGGATGATATCTACCAGACCGGATGTAGCATTTGCTCTGAGTGTCACGAGCAGATATCAAGCTAATCCCGGTCAAATGCATTGGAAAGCCGTGAAGGACATTCTTAAGTACTTACGAAGAACTAAGAATATGTTCATGGTATATGGAGGAAGAGAACTAAAATTGGAAGGCTATACCGACTCTAGCTTCCAAAGTGACGTGGATGACTCGAAGTCAACCTCTGGATTTGTGTTCATGCTCAAAGACGGTGCTGTCTCTTGGAAGAGTTCCAAGCAGGACACCACAGCGGATTCCACCACTGAGGCAGAATACATTGCAGCATCAGCTGCTGCTAAAGAGGCCGTTTGGATGAGGAATTTCGTCCAAGAGTTGGGCGTCATTCCTGAAGTTGTTGGTCCAGTCCCGGTGTACTGTGACAACACGGGTGCCGTTGCTCAGGCAAAGGAACCAAGGTCTCATCAAAGATCCAAACACGTACTGAGGAAATACCACATCATCCGGGAGATTGTGGAAAGAGGAGACATCACTGTCGAAAGAGTGGCCTCTGCAGACAATATCGCTGATCCACTTACTAAGCCCTTGCCAGGACCATTATTTGACAAACATCGCGAAGCAATGGGTCTACATAGTATGACTAGTTGGCTTTAGGGCAAGTGGGAGATTGAAAGAGTAGGTGCCCGGTGAGCCAACTTGTGGCTAAGGGCTTTGATGACTCTTTGTATAAACAATCTTTTGTTTAATATAGTTTGCACTTTTATTAATGGCAATGACTTTATCTTTCTTCATATTGTTATATTGTGATATACTATTGTTGTTTTGATAAAGACCTTGAATATACTATAGTGTATGTAAGATGTGGTAGAACATGGAGATGTCTATCATGAAACACATCTTATAGTCACTGTATATTCTAAACTGTTCCTAGTCGATTGAGCCGTCCGATAATAAGGATAAGGATCGCTCGAGTTTGAGACTAGCATTTGCGATGCAGAGTACCACGTTTCATTGGTAAGGAACATAGAGATGTTCGAAGCATGCAAATGGATATTCATACGATGAATGATCGAACTACCCTATCCGGACTTTCCAAGTGGTTATCACTTATCGAGTGGATAAAGTCCGCGGTTTTGGTTGTACACCATTAGTCCTTACTACTTGAAACATCATTGAGACTCTATATGCTAGTACTGTGCTTTGACTCGTTTACCGACTCTATTGGGGTCATCAGGTGTCGGGATTGGGTACAGTTACAACACATATAGGAGTCGATGCTTTGTTGTCAAGGATTCACCACATACTTGCGAGTGTGGATATCCTATGAGATCTGAGGAGATATTAGTGTGACGAATCTCTGGCCAGAGTACATGATGTGTTTTAAGAAATGGTTTCTTAGTAACACATGCGATGTCACTATTTAATCTTCAAGATGTATTGCATAGTTATCGAATCTCGAACGACTCTCGATATACCAATGATTGTTGATTCGATCGGGATATTTGGATGAAGGGACCGTACTGTACGCTAACCAAAATCTATTGGTTCTTGCAGGAACTATCAGTGATACCTAGGAAATCATGGGGCGATGTTGCTAGGCGCTCTTACCATGATTCGATGGGCAAGTCGGAAATTGTTGTTCCGAGTCACAAGGAGTTGTGAGCCCACGGCAAGCTGTATCCCTGAACCATTGAGGGTCACACAGAGTAATGGATTTTTAATCCCCGTTGAGATAGTTAAATTTAAAGAGTTAAATTTAATGAACAAAGAAGTTGGACTTCTTAATTATGAGTAGAGGAGTAAGATTTCCTAAAATGACATAGGGATGGGCATTTTTGGAAATCACTGAATTCGGATTCAGAAAAATTTATCTTGACTTTAAAATGTGCAGAAATGGTTTCTGTGCACATTGGTGAAATCGGTTTATCAATCGGAGTCATGATGAATTTTATATTAATTTCTGAACATGCGGGCTTTGCTTGTCGGGCTTGAACTTATGACTAATGGGCCCTAAGCTGTTAGCGGCCTACATTATAAATAAGTTATTGCAATACAGAAATTAAACACAACAGGTCACAATTTTCGAAAACCTAGTTATTTTTCTCTCTAAAGTGGCCCCCCCCCCTCCCTCTCTACTCGGGAAAATCCAGCCTGTGAATTTTGAATTACAGTCTGGTTTAACGGATCAAATTCGTTAATTCTCTTCGTAGAAACTTCTGATAGATTTTCTAGTGCAGTCTATCAGAGGGATTAATTATCCGTTCGTGGACCTGATTGAAGAACAGTTCGTCCATCAGTTCCAGGGATATACAACAAGAGCAGAGCAATCTGTTGGTGTCCATAATCTCGCTTCGAGATTGGAGGTAAAAATTTATAATTGTTATTTAATTTTTACACACACAATTTAATCGTAAAGTTTTGATACCCACTATGGAATCGTTCCATATAAAATTTTTAAAACTTCCGCTGCACCGGGTATCAATTCTGATTGATCTGATCGCCGCGTTCTCCAACACTAATCTGATACAACAAGTCTTGAACACATCTATAAATACGTGGCCATATTTTTTAAAATAGTACTCCACTTTGAAGCCAAAATTTCGGCCACATTGATTCTTAGTGTAGGAATTTTTCTGCCGCACGATTTTTCAATCTCTACGAAAAATATCATTTTGGTTTCTAGTGCGATGAAGAAGAGGAACAAGATAATCAATCATGGACCTGATTGATTAAAGTTTGGCGTATCTAGTTGATCGTTCATAGAAATTTACAAGAAGTGCTATATACGCTTTAAATCCGAAATTGTTGGTGTCAAGGGGTCATCGCTAAAGGTAAATAAGTTCTTTACACACTATGAATTATTTGATCATTAAATCCATATGATATCTAATAAATATTTTTATGACAAATATTTATTAAAAATTTTAAATTTCACTACGTTTATGGAGGCGAAAATCTCGAATCCAAACAATGCTATCAGTGTCAGGTTCTTTATATCGTATGGATATTCCTTATCTGTACGAATCATGTTGAGTTATTTATTTCTAACCGCTTAAGAAAATTTTAACCTCAAGTTCTCGATTAAAATTGAGCAAAAGCTATTTTACTTGTTTGGTAATTCGAATATTTAATCGTTTCAATTTTCTAATTCTTTTATTAAAAATAAAAAATAATTGGAATTGTCATTAATGACAAAATCAGCTTCCACTGTTCATCATACTATTGGTTGATATTTTGAATTGATTTTGTAAAGATAAAGGGGGCCCAATACAAGGGAAAGAAATGTTCCGCCCCTCCGAAAAAATACAATCCCAATAAGAAGCCATATAATATGTTTGCTCAAGGGCCCACAAAACCCGACAGATCAGAACAAATTTTTTTTCAATACAACAAGCAAGGACATTGGAGTTGTAATTGCACTGAATATGTAACTCAGAAGCTTTCTCGACAAGGTATGTTTTATATAGAAGTTAACGTCTCAATTAACTCTTCTTCTTGGGTATTGGATACCGGATGTGGTTTTCATGTTTGCAAGGATTTACAAGTGATGACAAGAAGCTAAAGACTTAGAGAAGGAGAAACCTTTCTGAGGCTTGGTAATGGAGCAAGAGTTGTTACCAAGGCCATTGGATGTGTTATTTCTATATTAAACAATAATTTTAAGTTATTTTTTAGAGATGTTTTATATGTTCTGAATTTGGTTAAAAACATTATTTTTATTTCTATGATTGATAGAGATGACTATTCTTGTGTTTTTTGCAAAGAAATTTGCAAAATATTCAAGAACGAATGTTTGATAGGAACCGACGAATTGGAAACCGTTCTCTATAGCTTAAAATTAAAATATATTCCATTAAACAATGTTCAAACACAAACACAAACATCAACAAAAAAAAAAAGATAGTCCAAACCGGACACATATATGGCACACTAGACTAGGTAACATTTTCCAAATAAGAATGCACAAACTAGTGAGAGACCATGTTTGACATGTCAGAAATGAATTCTTAAAACACTTGTGAATCTTCTCTGGAAGGGAAATGACCAAAGCTCCCTTCAAAGGGAGTGTATAACGTGCACAAGATTTATTGGGTTTTATCCATACTGATTTTTGTAGCCCAATGAGTGTTAACACTACTACTTCATTATGTTTACTGATGACTACTCGAGGTTTGGGTATCTGTATTTATTGAAATACAAATCTGAAGCATTTGAAAAGTTCAAAGAGTTCAAAGATAAAGTAGAGAAACAAATATGAAAAATATTAAGACACTTCGATCTGATCGTGATGGAGAATTGAGTACTGAGTTCCTAGACTATCTGAAAGAGAATGTGATTCTCTCACAGTACACTCCGTCAGGCACACCTCAGTTGAATGGCATGTCAGAACATCGTAACCGAACATTGATGGACATGGTTCGATGAAGGATGAGATTCACTGAATTTTCGTCTTTATTTTGGGGCTACGCTCTTGAAAACACAACAAAGTTGTTAATCAATGTCCATACAA
Organism: Henckelia pumila; assembly: GCF_033568475.1. NCBI lineage: Eukaryota > Viridiplantae > Streptophyta > Magnoliopsida > Lamiales > Gesneriaceae > Henckelia > Henckelia pumila. The sequence continues at coordinate 119,375,799 of NC_133122.1, read as the reverse complement.
ATGCAGTGGATAAAGCATCATATAAGATATGGATGGGAAAACCTCCCAAATATTCATCCTTGAAGATATGAGGATGTCTTACTTATGTGAAGAAGACAACTGGAGAAAAGTTGGATTGTAGATCCACTTTATGCTATTTCGTACGTGGAATATCCAAAGAATTATGTTGGATATTACTTTTATGATCCGAAAGAAACAAATGTGTTTGTTTCAAAAAATTTCATCTTATTTGAGAAATAATTTCTACTATATAGAGAAGGCGATAAAATAGATCTTGAAGAGATTCGAGAAAAGCCCACTACAGTAGAAACAGAACCCCAACCCCAACAACCAATCGATAGAATACACGCACCAAATAGGTTTTAGAGAACTGTTAGTGTAATGTTTGAAAGTTCATAAATCCACTCATGAGATAATTTAATTAAATATTATGAAAAAGATATGTGTTTAAATGTTTAAATGATAGATTCTTATGCAAAAGTTATCTTTTGATATTTTTCACGTATGATTTAATTCGGGTGATCAAGGGAGCCGAAACTAGCCTACGAATGAAGTTTAAGTAATTTTAAGTCAAGTGTGTTTAATAACACATAATTTTATTTTAAAGTTTCAAATATGTTATTTGTGTAGATTTTATTTTAAATTTGAACTTGACATTTAATTTTAAATTTTAGAGGGAGTCCTGAGTATTTTAAGTTATCGTGTCAACTTTCGGCACAAGTGTTTACTACAAACTTGATTGTCAAAATCTTTTTCTTTCATTCTTTGTAGAGACCCAACCCAGATCCACAACCTAATCAGAGTTAAGAGTATAATTAAGCATGCATTAAAATAAATCACTGCGAAATACTTAAATAAAAGCAGACCGAAAGAATACAACCGGTTTAAACAAATTCGATTATACAACCCAATCGAATAAATAAGCCTAAAGGCAAAACCTACAACTAATCTTGCTGTCTTCACTGGTCACTGGCTACTCCAAGCTCCTGGTGCTCAATCCTGCACCTACACCTGCCCCGTCGAATGGGGTGTCCAGATACACAGAAAAGACTGGACGTGAGCTCTAACCTTAATACGAAAGCACGGGTAAAACATACAAATAAGATGCATGCAGATGACAGGGTATCCATATCTGGGATAACTGTATACAACTGCTCAGTAACGGCGCCTAGGAAATGAGTGGTACAACCCGGGGAGAAAACCCTGTGTACACTGCTCATTCCTATCGGACGTAGACCGTGTCTTATAGATGCCAGTGCCGGCTAACCCGTTGGTAGCGGGGCGCTCGACAACAACCGTCCGAACAGGGCTGAGCAGCCCTCCATAGCTCATCTCAAAAGATGTACAGGAACAATATGATATGCACATGCCGCATAATAATATGACACACAAATGCACATATAAGCATGCAAAACTCGCTGGCTATCTCAGTCAGTACTTACGTACCTTTCTACAGGCAGTCCTAGCAGTCCCACTCTAGGTTCCAAGTCTACATCAGCTCTACAATGCAAATACTCATGCATCATTAATTAAGCTCTAAAAGCCTTAACTAAGCTATTGCATACTCCTAAATAATATAAGGAGACCATAGCTATACCTGCGTCCGTCGTCAGCCCGCTGATGACAATTGCCTCAAAACTAGGCCACAGCTCCGCTACGACGCCTGGATCGCTATGCCACTTCCGGAATCCCAATATGATGCCTAGATCTCCCTAGATATGATATAGAAGGCTACGGAATCGAGAGAGAAGAGAGGAAAGAGGTGCAAGAAATGAATTCTTGGACCCTCTATTTATAGACATGGAACGGAACATCCGTTCCTCAACGTTGCGTCCGTTATGCCTGACGAACGTTGCTTCCGATCCCCATCGTTGCTTCCGATGTCCCATCAAGTTCGTAAACAATGACGTAATATTTTTGACATCACGGATAAAATCACTGCCAGAATGTTGCTTCCGTTCATGAACGTTGCTTCCGTTTTTGGTCACCCTTCGGGCCATTTTTGATTATTCTGAATCAATTTCTGAAGTCCGTTAATCCAACAGAAACTTCCTTAGTCATGTATTAATAAATCAAAACATGATCACACGATTAATTACTCATTAATAATTAATTCTGGATACGGGTCACTACATTCTCCTCCCCTTAAAAGATTTTGTCCTCGAAATCTAGGGTAAAACCTCGAGAACGTAATAGAAACTCTTGCTCGAGTGCCTGGTTGAAATATCCTCCGACACACTCGGACTCTCGTCGAATTCTCTACAAGCTCCATTAATGCTGAACCGCATTAACATCCTCCCAACTGAAAATTACTGCGCTGTTGGTTGACATTCAAACTTCCTTGACACTAATGTATCACAACACTGATACGTCTTCCATACTGACACAATCTCTCTGACCACAAAGGATACAAAAACCCGCTTGATCGAGATCATCATCCCAAGGAATATCTTAGACTGACAAAGACCAAGTCATAACCTGACTGGTTTACTGCATTTGTCGAGTAACCAAACTAGATCTAAACATCTAATGATTCCAAAAATTCTCGGTGCTCAACACCTCTAGTCAGGAAACACCATTCCCAACACTGCGTCGACACAACAAAGCTCGAGTTTCTCCTCAAGAGAATCTTGTTGACCCAAAGCTATACTCCAACATAACTGCTTAACATGATTCCAAACTGGTCATTCATCCCATGCTCCACCGAAGCGAACGAGCTTCCCAAGCAATTACTGGGAACTCAGACCATCCAGTCTAGTACCAATCACAGTTCATGTTTCTCTGTATAACTCAGCACTGTGCCCTGATGAAAACTATCATCGCTCGCCAATAATGACACTAAGTCATCTCTTAGCCATTGGCCTGTGAAGTCACGCATACATTGCAATAGAAGTTATTACACCTCTGATGATCTACATCATCTCAACCATAGGTTATTCCCCCATGAATTCAATCGATAGGCATCTTCCTGATAGTTATACATACTCGCAATCACTGTGCACACATCAAGACTAAGGCAAGCTCCCACCAATATGCTCGACTGGGACATTAAGATTCTGGAAACTAAATCCCGATGGATTCTCAACAGTCAAATCGCTCCTTGCTGAAAGCATCAACCTTAGCACTGAAAAGACTAATTCATTGGTTCCCTAGTCACTCCGGGAAACACTTACGCTCGAAGTGACTTGTCATACACAACGCTTCTGATTGTCGTTCATTGCTAAAACGCAATATCTTTGACAAACAGTCTGCATGGATGTGACTCACTGACTTGAAATACAAATTCGATCCGTCACGATCTTGCGAATTCTTCGATCCCAAAGGCAAACCTTGTTGGCTACTAAGTCGATCCTTGACTATCTCAGTCACTTCAGAGATATCACACATCACTCACTCGCTGAAATATTAGTGACACAACCTGCTGGATCTCAAGAACTAGATCCCAGCTAATGTCACGCCTCACGATACGACAACTGATATTTCCTTGCTAATGTCCATTAGCATTTTCAACTACTCGTCGGATCCAAACACAACGATATACATGAATGTCCTCACAGGAACACTTCGTCGAAATGTTCTGTTGACATCCTCAATATCTTGTCCGTGGACAACTCTCACATGAAACAACATCATGATCCTCTCCTGACCATTGTTATCACTAAGCAATTGATTGGATCAATTTCTACTTCTCCTAAACACGAAAACACTATCTTGGGAACTACCAATTTCCTTGCTTGTCTCTATTGTCAAGTTATCGCTTAACTTGATAATAAAAGTCCAGTTGCAATCGTTCCCGATTAGCAGAAATCTCAAAATATTCATCTTTGGCAATCCTAGAGACTCTAAATTATACAAAGTGCCGAATGCTCTAAGATTGTACCAAGTACTCATCTCCTAAGCACTAAGCAACAAAATACTATCCCAAGTATTTCTCGATTGCTACATCCAAATCATCACTGATTGGATTTTATCTTATCACTCTCGTCGAACTACTGAAGCTCAAACACGTCCGATCAGACAACCATCGATCATCTAAACCTACATGGCTCCATCAATAACCATGACTCAGCTGCCACGAAGAACTATTTCCAAACACTTGGAATACCCAAATCGCTCTGGTTTCAACACACCCACATTTGATAACAAGAAAATAGCTATTAGTAGCCTATCGACACGATCTCGTGTCTTACTATAGATAGCTGCCTCGTATACTGAACTTAATCAACCTAACTCTGACAGAGTTAGCCAATTGCCACTAGTAGTCGTTAGCACAAATCCCTATGCCACCTTAGCACTACCAATCGTTGTCTTGTTCACCCAAGGTAAACATCAAGACGAACTAAGCCCAAGATTCGCACGCGATCTATAAACCTAGTCCATTTCCATCCCATGGAAAATCCTACGCTCCACCTCTGAAAATATCTGACAGTACTTAGCGCAAACACTGGACTCACTATCCTTACCTCGTTCATTCAGGATGAACACCACGGCTCGTCAAGTCCAAAAATATTAACTAACGAATCCCAAAGATTCTCACAATCTCCGGACACGCTCCTGATTATATCCCTCATTAATATTGTGCAAAAATTAAAGACTGAGGTAACTTACCACGATAATCCACCTGGACAATCACCAAGGTTTCACGGTCATAGGCCCCGCTTCCCTTACATCTCAAATAGTCCTGTACAATCCTCAACATCTGATATAATCCAATACTGATGAAGCCAATCATCAAGGAGTAGTCCTCGTATTCGAGTCGTTGTCTTAAAACAACATCCTATCCAAGTTCTTGGATGATTCCTATCACAGGGAAATTCTAACCACAACTCGGATGAAAACCCTTAGCCATCGCTGGTAGAAATCCATTTACCTACTAGATCCACACGTCTAGCAGTAACCCAAAGGTTAAAACTTATCTGCTCAAAATACACACTCGTCAATGAAATCCCTCCCAGACTGGTTCCCATAGCAGAACACTCAAACTATATCTCTGGCACACCTGACGATATCGAACCATCGATATCAAACCTGGTATCTAATCCAAGGTCATACCTGTTGTGACTGCTACCAAATTCCTAGACTGAGTAGCCTTCCCACCGCCAATCCTGAAGCACGGAGGCTCCCAGGTAACCTCTGAAGTACAAAGACTCCCAGAGTAACACTGGCATAGGGTCGCGCCCCATCATGTCTAGTCATGGTCATAGTCCACAACTCTCGGCATATACTGGATCTGGAATCTCGATGAAACCCATCATCGCAAGTATCAACCTAACGAAGGTCAGACAACCTACTGTTCTAAGGAAACAACCTATAAAAAAGCCCAAATGTTCTAAACCGAACAATATCCTTAATGCCTCTAGATGAGTCCACTCATCGCTGGCACTAACATAGTCCACTGAATAACTAGGTCAATCCTAGGAAAACGCCTAGACTAAACACAAGTCAAACAGTCACAGTCGGCCCACTCAAATCCCATGAGCTGCAATAGTTGAACACTAATCAACTAAAACCAAGCCAAACTTCCGCACAATCATGCAATCATTCACGAACTGCTGAATAAATAAAACATGTATCATTGCTTCAAGTTATGTACAATTCTCTTTATTACAATTCCATGTAATAATATTACAGAATTCAAAATATAATGAAATGTACAACCGAACTTGAAATGATACAACCAAAGTATGATGATTCATTATAACTGAAATACTGTTTACAATTACAACAATACAGTATTTAAATCATCGCACTAATCTTTGTTTCTTGAGCATGAAGCTTCTAATAGACACACGCATCGATACAAGCATACTCCCGTCCAAGTCTCTCTACATGTCCCCCTACGAAGAACTCCGGAGAAATGGCACGTGATAGCTAACCAGCTATGCTCTGCGTCAGTGCATGTCAGTCGATCTCTTCTGATCATGATCTACCGTCAGCTTTCTTCTTGTAACCAAATCATGCTTTTGAACATGAAGTTTCCCATGTGCCTACCGAACGCATCGATACAAGAATACCGGCAAAACTATGTTCCGCATGAGTTTAATGACCTTACGCTCGAAACCTGTCATGCCTTAGACACTCGAGGCATTCCTTGGTAAAGGTCTATCTGACAATCTCTCCAACTATGACTGGAAAATCTTCAGAGTAGTGTCATCATGGTACAGACTGTACAGATGCAAACATCAAGTGCGTCCCAACCAATCCTCTGCCACTGCCTCTGTCATCCGGTACTCGATCCAAAGCTAGGATTCACATGAGTAGAAATCTCGAACGCTCGGACACAATCCATCACTCCTGTCTGCACTTGCTGGTATCCCATAAGCCAAATATTCAGAAATCCTTCCGATGATGATAGTCTCTGGGCCAACTAATCGCCGCATCATCACCTCTTCCAAGGACTCATCAATCCTATAAGGATAACCCAAAGTCTTAATACTATATCCCAAGTCTCTTGCATGCATGCGCTCTGATACCAATAAATGTAGCGACCCAACCCGGATCCACTACCTAATTAGAGTTAAGAGCATAATTAAGCATGCATTAAAATAAATCGCTGCGGAAGACTTAAATAAAAGCATATCGGAAAAATACAACCGGTTTAAACAAATGCAATTATACAACCCAATCGAATAAATAAGCCTAAAAGCAAAACCTACAGCTAATCTTGCTGTCTTCACTGGTCACTGGCTACTCCAAGCTCCTGGTGCTCAATCCTGCACCTACACCTGCCCCGTCGAATGGGGTGTCCAGATACACAGAAAAGACTGGACGTGAGCTCTAAGTTCAATACGAAAGCACGGGTAAAACATACAAATATTATGCATGAAAATGACAGGGTATCCATATCTTGGATAACTGTATACAACTGCTCAGTAATGGCGCCTAGGAAATGAGTGTTACAACCCGGGGAGCAAACCCTGTGTACACTGCTCATTCCTATCGGACGTAGACAGTGTCTTACAGATGCCAGTGCCGGCTAACCCGTTGGTAGCAGGGCGCTCGACATCAACCGTCCGAACAGGGCTGAGTGGCCCTCCATAGCTCATCTCAAAATATGGACATTGTAGTGACCCTTACCCAGATCACCTACTAAACAGAACTTAGGCATGCAATTAACTTAATAAAACAGATATCAGAATAAAACTGCGGAAACCAATAACATTATACAATCCCAAGTAAAGGAATCTGTAATTATCCAATATTATACAACCAAATCGAATAGCTGTATAAACCCAAAACAACAGTAATAAAGCCTAGACGAAGCTCCAGCTGGCCAACCACTGACTAGCCCCTCCTGGATCCACCCTCCTCGTCCAATCGCAAACCTGCCCCATGGAATAGGGTGTCCAGAAAATACAGAGTACGAGACGTGAGCATAAAACGCTCAGTGCGAGAGTATGAGTATACATGCATGCAAAGTGAACTCCTTATAGACTCGAGGTCAAGGATCAGATAACAGAGACAGACCGGGCCCTGGTATGTAGCACGCTGTGCCGTCGCTTCAGGAGGTGGCTCCCATACCGAGATAACTGTGGATACGCCGGACCCAAATCGATGGAAGTCCATCCACTAACAGGATAGGGTACAACCCTACTAACAGACATCTCGAAGGAGATACAGCAAGATGCAAATGAATGCAGCATAATATCATGGCATATAAATCATGCAGTCATATAATACATGCATACTCAGTCAGGATATCTCGAACAGTACTTTCGTACCTCAAATACCAGGTAGGCACTATCAGCTCTAAGTCCAAGACTAAAGTCCGCCTACACAGCGAAATGATACTACTATCATTACAGTGCTCTAAAAGCCTTAACTAAGCTATTGCATACTCCTAAATATTTATAGGAAGCAAAAGCTATACCTTCGTCCGTCGTTAGCCCTTTGATGTCGATGCCTCCAGAACTTGGGCACAACTCCGCTACGACTATCGAACGCCTCTCCGACCTCCGGACCAAGCCTAAGAAGACTAGAACAGCTCGAATATGACTAGAAATAGGGAGGAAATCCGGAATTGGCAAGGAGAAATGAAGTCTCGGCCTTCTATTTATAGACAACGATCGGAGCCTCCGATCCTCGATCAGAACGTCCGAACCTGGATCGGAACGTCCGATCCTGCCATCGGAGCTTCCGAAGATCCTGATCTGCCACGTGTCAAAATATCATTTGTTGACTTTGGATAGGGGTGATCGGAGCCTCCGGTCCTGATCGGAGCTTCCGATCCAGCCACACGTCATGGATGAAGTAATATCATCGGTGCCTCCGATCCTCATCGGAGCTTCCGATCCCGATCGGAGCTTCCGATCGTCCCTTCGGAGCTTCCGATCCGTCCAATCCCCAATTTATTTAATTAGCATTAATCCTTTAATTACTCAATTAGGGTTCGGGCTACTACATACATGCACAATATGATATGCACATGACACATAATAATATGACACACAAATGCACATATAAGCATGCAAAACCCGCTGGCTATCTCAGTCAGTACTTACGTACCTTTCTACAGGCAGTCCTAGCAGTCCCACTCTAGGTTCCAAGCCTATATCAGCTCTACAATGCAAATACTCATGCATCACTAATTAAGCTCTAAAATCCTTAACTAAGCTATTGCATATTCCTAAATAATTTAAGGAGACCATAGCTATACCTGCGTCCGTCGTCAGTCCGCTGATGACAATTGCCTCAAAACTAGGCCACAGCTCCGCTACGACGCCTAGATCGCTATGCCACTTCCGGAATCCCAATAGGATGCCTAGATCTCCCTAGATCTGAGTTATAAGGCTACGGAATCGAGAGAGAAGAGAGGAAAGAGGTGCAAGAAATGAATTCTCGGACCCTCTATTTATAGACACGGAACAGAACGTCCGTTCCTCAACGTTGCGTCCGTTCTGCCTGACGAACGTTGCTTCTGATTTCCCATCAAGTACGTAAGAAATGACATAATATTTTTGACATCACGGATGACATCACTGCCAGAACGTTGCTTCCGTTCATGAACGTTACTTCCGTTCTTGGTCACTCTTCGGGCCATTTCCGATTATTCTGAATCAATTTGTGAAGCCCGTTAATCCAACAGAGACTTACTTAATAATGTATTAATAAATCAAAACATGATCACACGATTAATTACTCATTAATTATTAATTCTGGATACGGGTCACTACATTCTTCATGCAGCCGCCTCCCACCCCTAACCCTCACTTTTCAAAATCTGCACACTTTTAAAGAAGATTCATCGTTTGTCGTTCGTCATTCGTGTGAAGTCTAGATCGTCCGCAACGTTTGGATTTCTCCCTACCAACGAAAGAAAGACATGCAACTTTTTAAAAGCTTTTGAAACCACCATTCAAGAATATAGGTATTTTGATATGAAACTTCTGCGTGTTGATGTTTATGTAATGTATATTACCTAGATTTTTAAGAGATTTTGAAGAGCATGATGTAGAACTGTGAAACGTGAATCATTCTTGACGTTTTGTATAAATATTTTTGAGATTCGATATTGAAAAGATTTGTGAATGTGAGAATTTTGGTGTGTGTTTGTGATATGAAAAGTTTTGATGCAAATATTTTAAGATTGGTTGTTTTTTGATGAATCCTTTCGAGTTTTCGAAGTTTTTCATGTGATTTGTAATAAGTTTCAATGGTTGAGTGAGTAGGTTTGATTTGAGATCGAAAATGACCAAAAAGAGACAAAAAAAACCAATTTTCTGCACCTGCGCCACTGCCTGCGTTCCCAGGTAGCGGCCCAGGCGCAGGGGCTCTCCTTGTTGAAGCCCCCATGCCCGAGGGCTCCACAGGGCCGCTTCCTCTGAGCGCACCCATGCCTTGGGCCACGCTTGGGCACGAAAAAACACGCACCCCAGTGCCCCGAGGTCTGCCCAAATTATGTTTTTTTGGGAATTTTAAGTTCTAAATTCATGTTTATGATTTTTTAAACCTTTATAAGAGTTTGTATAGAAATATTTTCATATTTTTAAGTCAATAACGAAAAGAACGACTCATGTGGATCGGTTTTAGCTAAGTATGCACCTATATGCTATTATTTCTTCATGAAATTTATGTTTTTATGAAAAGCATTAAATTTTATGAAATGTTAGGGACGTTCTTGCTTTTATTTCAATTTAGAATGTATGATTTTGAGCATGAAGAATTTAAAGAGCATGACAGGAAATGAAGTTTTATAATGAAAAGTTTATGAATGTGAGGATGTTTTATGAAGCATGATGTAATGAATGTTTATGATAAAGTTTTTATGAAAGAATGATGGAGGTTTATGAAGTTTATGATGTTTTGATGATTTTAAGAAGATTAATGATGTTATGTAAGAATGTAAATATTTTGATGTCTTTTGTGGACTTGTGGTGGCAAATACGGGATTAGCTACAGGGATGACATTTCCAATATAATGAAAGTTTAAAGTGCATATCGACACAACGTTGGTATGATCTATACCAAATTATATGCTTGTTGTACAACGACTGTGATCACGGGACCCAAAGGCTTTAATGTTTGCCATATTTACACATATTTCATCTGCCAAGAATGTAGCAGTTGATTTTTTTTTTCTATGCATGACTCTGTTGTTAGACACATCCAAAGCATGTTTTAAGATTTTGATGATGTTGTTGGAAAACTGGCGGTCAGATCAATCACGATTGATACCCGGTGCAGCGGAAGTTTAAAAATTTTTATCATGGAACAATTCCATGGTGTGGGTATCAACCATTCAACGATTAAATTATTGTGTGTGTAAAATTCAAATAACAATTAATTAAATTTTACCTTCAATCTCGAATCGAGATTAATGGACACCACACAGATTTCTCTGCGCTTCTTGTATCTCCCAGGAACTGATGAACTCCTTCAATCAGGTCCACGAATGGGGTTTAAATCCCTCTGATAGATTGCACTAGAAAATCTATCAGAAGTTTTTCTGCGAAGAGATTAAACGAATCTGATTCGTTATTCCTGACTGCAATTCAAAAATCACAGACCGGAATTTTCTCTGACAGAGTGAAGGGGGGCGGCCGAAAACTTGAGAGGAGGCTAGGGTTTATTTTCGAAAATCCTGTCTCTCAATAATGACCTGTTGTGTCTAATTTCTGTACTGCAATAACTTATTTATAATGCAGGCCACTAACACCTTAGGGCCCATTAATCATAAGTTAGGGCCCGACAAGCAAAGCCTGCACGTTCAGAAATTAATATAAAATTCATCGTGACTCCGATTGATGAACCGATTTCACCAATGTGCACAGAAACCATTTCTGCACATTTTAAAGTCAAAATAAATTTTCCTGAATCCGAATTCAGTGGTTTCCAAAAATGTCCATCCCTATGTCATTTTAGGAAATCCTACTCCCTTACTCTTATTTAAGAAGTCCAACTTCTTTGTTCATTAAATTTAACTCTTTAAATTTAACTATCTCAACGGGGATTAAAACTCCATTACACTGTGTGACCCTCAATGGTTCAGGGATACAGCTAGCCGTGGGCTCACAACTCCTTGTGACTCGGAACAACACTTTCCGACTTGCCCAACGAATCATGGTAAAGCGCCTAGCAACATCGCCCCATGATTCCCTAGGTATCACTGATAGTGCCTACAAGAACCAGTAGATTTTGGTTAGCGTACAGTACGGTCCCTTCATCCAAATATCCCGATCGAATCAACAACCATTGGTATATCGAGAGTCGCTCAAGATTCGATAACTATGCAATACATCTTGAAGATCAAATTAGTGACATCGCATGTGCTACTTAAGAAACCATTTCTTAAATCACATCAAGTACTCTGGCCAGAGATTTGTCACACTAATATCTCCTCAGATCGCATAGGATATCCACACTCGCAAGTATGTGGTGAATCCTTGACAACAATGCATCGACTCCTATATGTGTCGTAACTGTACCCAATCTCGACACCTGATGACCTCCATAGAGTCGGTAAACGAGTCAAAGCACAGCACTAGCATATAGAGTCTCCATGATGTTTCAAGTCGTAAGGACTAATGGTGTACAACCAAAACCGCGGACTTTATCCACTCGATAAGTGATAACCACTTGGAAATTCCGGATAGGGTAGTTCGATTATTCATCCTATGAATATCCATTTGCATGCTTCGAACATCTCCATGTTCCCTACCAATGAAACGTGGTACTCCGCATCGCAAATGCTAGTCTCAAACTCGAGCGATCCTTATCCTTATTATCGGACGGCTCAATCGACTAGGAACAGTTTAGAATATACAGTGACTATAAGATGTATTTCATGATAGACATCTCCATGTTCTACCACATCTTACATACACTATGGTATATTCAAGGTCTTTATCAAAACAACAATAGTATATCACAATATAACAATATGAAGTAATATAAAGTCATTGCCATTAATAAAAGTGTAAATTACATTAAACAAAAGATTGTTTTTACAAAGAGTCATCAAAGCCCATAGCCACAAGTTGGCTCACTGGGCACCCACTCTTTCAATCTCCCACTTGCCCTATAGCCAACTAGTCATACTACGTAGACCCATTGCTTCGCGATGTTTGTCAAACAATGGTCCTGGCAAGGGCTTAGTAAGCGGATCAGCGATATTGTCTGCAGAGGCCACTCATTCGACAGTGATGTCTCCTCTTTCCACAATTTCCCGGATGATGTGGTATTTCCTCAGTACGTGTTTGGATCTTTGATGAGACCTTGGTTCCTTTGCTTGAGCAACGGCACCCGTGTTGTCACAGTACACCGGGACTGGACCAACAAATTCAGGAATGACGCCCAACTCTTGGACGAAATTCCTTATCCAAACGGCCTCTTTAGCAGCAGCTGATGCTGCAATGTATTCAGCCTCAGTGGTGGAATCCGCTGTGGTGTCCTGCTTGGAACTCTTCCAAGAGACAGCACCGCCATTGAGCATGAACACAAATCCAGAGGTTGACTTCGAGTCATCCACGTCACTTTGGAAGCTAGAGTCGGTATAGCCTTCCAATTTGAGTTCTCGTCCTCCATAAACCATGAACATATTCTTAGTCCTTCGTAAGTACTTAAGAATGTCCTTCACGGCTTTCCAATGCATTTGACCAGGATTAGACTGATATCTGCTCGTGACACTCAGAGCAAATGCTACATCCGGTCTGGTAGATATCATCCCATACATGATACTACCTATAGCTGACGCATATGGTACATGTGTCATATTCTCTATCTCTGCATCAGTCTTGGGACACATCGACTTGGATAGAGAAACTCCATGACACATGGGTAGATGTCCTCTCTTGGACCCATCCATTGAAAACCGTTTCAATATGGTGTCGATGTAGGTTGATTGTGTGAGTCCTATCATTCTCTTAGATCTATCTCTATAGATCTGTATCCCAAGAATGTAGGATGCCTCACCCAAATCCTTCATCGAGAATCTACCTGATAACCATATCTTTGTTGACTGCAACATCCCTACGTCATTCCCAATGAGTAGGATGTCGTCAACATAAAGTACTAAGAATGTCACCGCATCCTTAACTACTTTCTTGTACACGCATGGTTCCTCCGGGTTCTTGATGAAACCAAAATCTTTTATTGTTTCATCAAATTTCTGGTTCCAACTTCTTGATGCTTGTTTTAGACCATAAATTGATCTCTGAAGCTTGCATACCTTATGCTCGCTTCCCATGGATGTGAACCCCTCTGGCTGCTTCATAAAGATTTCTTCCTTAATGTCTCCATTAAGAAAAGCAGTCTTCACATCCATTTGCCATATCTCATAGTCATACCATGCAGCTATGGCAATAAGGATTCTTATGGACTTGAACATTGCAACTGGTGAAAAGGTTTCATCATAGTCAACTCCTTGTCTTTGAGTGTAACCTTTCGCCATCAATCGCGCCTTGTAGGTCAATACCTTACCATCAGGCCCAAGCTTTCTCTTGTAGATCCATTTACACCCTATTAGAACAATTCCATCAGGAGGATCTACTAAAGACCAAACTTGGTTTGTATGCATTGAATCCAATTCAGACTGCATAGCTTCAAGCCATAAATTTGAATCCGCATCAGAAATTGCTTCCTTGAAGTTTCTTGGATCACATCCAATGTCGGGTTCATCTTGATCCCCTTCAAGAAGAAGACCATATCGAACAGGAGGTCTAGAAGTCCTCTCGGATCTTCTAGGTTCAGGCGTGTCTAGTAATGGTTCCTGAGGCGTAGGATCGTTATTTTGTATTTCGGGTTCTTCTCGAACTTCTTCGTGTTCCATCATCTCGCCTTTCTTATCCAATAAGAACTCCTTCTCCAAGAAGGTGGCATTCCTAGAAACAAACACTTTTGTTTCAGCAGGATAATAGAAATAATATCCGATTGAATTCTTCGGATACCCTACAAAATAACATAAGCTGGATCGACTATCCAACTTATCTCCCACTGTCCGCTTCACGTAAGCAGGACATCCCCAAATCCTCAAGTACGAATACTTAGGAGCTTTGCCATTCCATAACTCGTATGGTGTTTTGTCCACTTCTTTAGTGTGGACGTTGTTCAACAACAATACCGCCGTTTCAAGCGCCTAGCCCCAAAACGAAGGTGGAAGCTCAGTGAAGCTCATCATGGATCGAACCATGTCCAACAAAGTTCGATTACGACGCTCCGATACACCATTCAGCTGTGGTGTCATAGGAGGAGTCCACTGAGAGAGAATCCCATTCTCTTTTAGATAGTCCAAAAACTCGGTACTTAAGTATTCTCCACCTCGATCCGATCGAAGTGCTTTAATACTTTTACCTAGCTTGTTTTCTACTTCAGCCTTGAATTCTTTGAACTTTTCAAATGCTTCAGACTTATATTTCATTAAATATAAATACCCATACCTTGAATAATCGTCAGTAAAGGTAATGAAGTAGGTGTGGCCATATTGAGTCCCAACTCTAAATGGTCCACAAACATCTGTATGGATCAAATCCAACAGATTTTGACTACGCTCAGGTTTCCCCTTAAAAGGAGATTTAGTCATTTTTCCTTTTAGGCAGGATTCACAAGTAGGTAGAGAGTTAATATCAGACATATCAAACATGCCCTCTCCCACTAGCTTGTTCATCCTCCTTGAGGAAATATGACCTAGTCTAGCGTGCCAAAGGTTTGTTGGGTTTTGACTATCGATTTTCCTTTTGTTTGTTGTCTCCGGTTTATCAATATAATTTATTGGAACGTCTTTTAGTTTTAAGTTGTATAGATCGTTTTCAAGTTGTCCATTTCCAATCAAACATTCATTCTTGTAAATATTGCAAATCCCATTCACAAAATTGCAAGAATAACCATCTCTATCTAGCATAGAAACAGAAATAATGTTTTTAATTAAATCCGGAACAAATAAAACATCTCTTAAAAATAACTTAAAACCATTCTGCAAAGTTAAACAAACATCTCCAATGGCCGTAGCTTCAACTCTGGAACCATTCCCGAGCCTCAGCTGGGTCTCACCCATTCTAAGCCTGCGACTTCTTGTCATCACCTGCAAATCATTGCAAATGTGAGATCCACATCCGGTATCCAATACCCAAGAAGTTGTATTAAGTGAAATGTTTATTTCAATATAGAACATACCCTTTGCAGTTCCCAACTGCTCTAGATATTCCTTGCAGTTGCGCTTCCAATGACCGGGCTTCTTGCAGTAATGGCAAACATCCTTGGATTTTGCATTGTTTGAAGCCTTTGTCTTGTGCTTCTTCTCGGGCTCGACTTTCTTGGGTGGGGCAGAACGTTTCTTGCCCTTCATACTTGGCCCCTTCTTTGCAGAAGATGAGGAGCCCACCAAAAAAACTGGCTTATCCTTCTTAAGTGTGGATTCATATGTCACAAGCATATTGACCATCTCTTCAAGGGTGGCCTCTATCTTGTTCATATTAAAATTTACCACAAATCCGTCAAACGAAGAAGGAAGAGACAGAAGCAGTAAATCCACGTTGAGTTCATGCTCCAACACCAAATCAAGGGTCGCTAACTTTTGTATGAGCCAAATCACTCGTACCCCATGATCACGGACCGAAGTCCCTTCACGCATGCGACACGTCATTAGCTCCTTAACAGTAGAGAACCTTTCAGCCCTCGATTGAGCCCCAAAAAGTTCCTTGAGTTGAGCGTGAATGTCAGCAGCATTCACGGTGTCCTCAAATCGCCTCTGGAGTTCATCAGACATCGAGGCTTGCATATAGCATTTGGTCTTGATGTCATGGTCCCACCATGCATCAAGTTTGGCCAATTCCTCCGGACTTACGTCAGCTGGTGCTTCCTTCGGAGGTGATTTCTCTAACACGTAGAGCATCTTCTCCGAAGTCAAGACAATCTTCAACTTCCGGAACCATTCCGTATAGTTTGCGCCAGTTAACTTGTTTTGTTCGAGGATCGAGAATAATGGATTACGCGAATTCATTGTATGAAATACTGAAAAGAAAAACAGACATATATCAATGATTGTTTAAGCAATTTACTAAGACATAAAATAGGCGAATTTAATTTTATGAATCTCACTCCCACTATTTTAACGATTTCACTACCCTCTAGTGAAAACGGGGAAATTTTTCCTTAGTGAGAACATGGAGTCCAATTGACAAACTTATGGTCCCGAATAATATCAGCCAACCATAATTCTCAAAAGGTAGAGCCCAATTGCTTCCAAAGCAACCCCCATGTATTTACCTCATGTCCAATAAGGGCCCAATAATATGACGCCGTTTAAAGTGACATGTCAAGATGACCCATCAATATTAAGTTGTGATGGACGGTCGCCATGTGGATCCCCCAATAATATGAGCCGATCCCATGGGAGTTCCACCCAACTTACAACATTTGTCGATCCAATGTACAGCTTTCCGACGGACGGGCCCCCCCAATAATATGAGCCGGACCGTATCCGCTGGTAGCATCACATACATTGACCGTTGATGGAAGGTAGAAACATTTAAACAAATTTAAATTTCCTTTATTTATCTTGATATCAATTTTAAATCATATTTAAAATGAGGGATTTTTAATTATAAAAATTTGTCTCATCAATTTTTCAAATTATTGCATGCTTGCCGGATTCACGCAATTATGTCTAAAACATGCATACAATCATAATATCATATATTATATAGGATGATCGATTCCATTTCTAATTGACCCGTGGTTGCCAATCACGAGTCTTAGTCCAATCCTAGGTAATATGCAGTATGCAATGCAATCCTATTACATTAGCTTCCAATTTACATTTCTTCGTCTTTATTGTCTGCTGGGCCCACCATCTTCAAATCTTGATCTCCCACTAAATCTAATGTATTTACAATAAATAACAATGACAAGCAGGGGATACATTTTTAAGGGTGGGAACGGGCCATAAACCAAGCCCACTTTTATTACATATGACATTCATATCGGGCCATAAACCAGGCCCATTAATAAAACCAACAACAATAAAAACAAATGTAAATTCCTAACATACACCTACAAAATTGGTCATGGCAATCGATCATCCTTATCCAATAATATTTAATTCAAAATTAATTTATTGGATAACATGCAGTGGCATTTCAAATTTAAACAGGATAAAATCATATTTTATATATAAAATCTCATTTTACATATAAAATCATATTTTATCTCTTTATCAAATAAAATCATATTTTATCTACAAAATCCAATTTTATAGATAAAATCATATTTTACTTAATATATTCATAAGATCAAATCTTATCATCAATTGTACCAAAAATAATTGATTTCAAAATTCAATTTAAGGATAAAATATTAAAATTTTCCAAAAATTCAAATTTATCCAAAAATCAATTTTAAAGTTTACGGACTCGAACAATTCGATCCGAAATCTCGTGAACCAATCAAAAACAATTTTTGACCGGACCAAAAATAAAATTTTAACACATTAAAATTAATTTTAAAATAAAAAATTTAATTTTTTCCGCGGGCCGCCCGGGACACTCCCGAGCCGGCCCGCACCCGTGGGCGCGAGCCGGGGCAGCCCGGCTGCCCCTTTAGGGCAGCAACAGTTGCTGCCCTGGCGGCGCCGTGCGCTGCCCTGGGCGGCGCCGTGCGCCGCCCTGGGCAGCACCCAGCGCTGCCCTGGCGGCGCTGAGCGCCGCCCCCTGGGCGACGCCGTGCGCCGCCCGGGGCAGCAACAATTGCTGCCCCACCGGGCAGCGATCCAATCGCTGCCCGGGTTTTGCCCCGGAAAAAAAAATTTTTTTTTTTTAATTTAAAAATATTTATTTTGTTTCAAAAACCGAGACTCAAAATTTTTTGTACAATCGATTAATTTAATCGTTTGATCTGAGCAACCTGGCTCTGATACCACTGTTGGAAAACTGGCGGTCAGATCAATCACGATTGATACCCGGTGCAGCGGAAGTTTAAAATTTTTTATCATGGAACAATTCCATGGTGTGGGTATCAACCATTCAACGATTAAATTATTGTGTGTGTAAAATTCAAATAACAATTAATTAAATTTTACCTTCAATCTCGAATCGAGATTAATGGACACCACACAGATTTCTCTGCGCTTCTTGTATCTCCCAGGAACTGATGAACTCCTTCAATCAGGTCCACGAATGGGGTTTAAATCCCTCTGATAGATTGCACTAGAAAATCTATCAGAAGTTTTTCTGCGAAGAGATTAAACGAATCTGATTCGTTATTCCTGACTGCAATTCAAAAATCACAGACCGGAATTTTCTCTGACAGAGTGAAGGGGGGCGGCCGAAAACTTGAGAGGAGGCTAGGGTTTATTTTCGAAAATCCTGTCTCTCAATAATGACCTGTTGTGTCTAATTTCTGTACTGCAATAACTTATTTATAATGCAGGCCACTAACACCTTAGGGCCCATTAATCATAAGTTAGGGCCCGACAAGCAAAGCCCGCACGTTCAGAAATTAATATAAAATTCATCGTGACTCCGATTGATGAACCGATTTCACCAATGTGCACAGAAACCATTTCTGCACATTTTAAAGTCAAAATAAATTTTCCTGAATCCGAATTCAGTGGTTTCCAAAAATGTCCATCCCTATGTCATTTTAGGAAATCCTACTCCCTTACTCTTATTTAAGAAGTCCAACTTCTTTGTTCATTAAATTTAACTCTTTAAATTTAACTATCTCAACGGGGATTAAAACTCCATTACACTGTGTGACCCTCAATGGTTCAGGGATACAGCTAGCCGTGGGCTCACAACTCCTTGTGACTCGGAACAACACTTTCCGACTTGCCCAACGAATCATGGTAAAGCGCCTAGCAACATCGCCCCATGATTCCCTAGGTATCACTGATAGTGCCTACAAGAACCAGTAGATTTTGGTTAGCGTACAGTACGGTCCCTTCATCCAAATATCCCGATCGAATCAACAACCATTGGTATATCGAGAGTCGCTCAAGATTCGATAACTATGCAATACATCTTGAAGATCAAATTAGTGACATCGCATGTGCTACTTAAGAAACCATTTCTTAAATCACATCAAGTACTCTGGCCAGAGATTTGTCACACTAATATCTCCTCAGATCGCATAGGATATCCACACTCGCAAGTATGTGGTGAATCCTTGACAACAATGCATCGACTCCTATATGTGTCGTAACTGTACCCAATCTCGACCTGATGACCCCCATAGAGTCGGTAAACGAGTCAAAGCACAGCACTAGCATATAGAGTCTCCATGATGTTTCAAGTCGTAAGGACTAATGGTGTACAACCAAAACCGCGGACTTTATCCACTCGATAAGTGATAACCACTTGGAAAGTCCGGATAGGGTAGTTCGATTATTCATCCTATGAATATCCATTTGCATGCTTCGAACATCTCCATGTTCCCTACCAATGAAACGTGGTACTCCGCATCGCAAATGCTAGTCTCAAACTCGAGCGATCCTTATCCTTATTATCGGACGGCTCAATCGACTAGGAACAGTTTAGAATATACAGTGACTATAAGATGTATTTCATGATAGACATCTCCATGTTCTACCACATCTTACATACACTATGGTATATTCAAGGTCTTTATCAAAACAACAATAGTATATCACAATATAACAATATGAAGTAATATAAAGTCATTGCCATTAATAAAAGTGTAAATTACATTAAACAAAAGATTGTTTTTACAAAGAGTCATCAAAGCCCATAGCCACAAGTTGGCTCACTGGGCACCCACTCTTTCAGATGTATACTTTATTACATATGTATGTTTGTTGAGTTTTTAGTCTAACTATACTTGAATGGTGTAGATGAAAATTGGAAGGTCAGAAAATATTAAGTTATTAAATTAAGAAATCTAAGATTTAAATTTCGAATTTGAATATTTACGAGTTTTGAAAATATTTTATTTGATAATTTTTGAATATTAAGATTCTAATTCCGTATTTATTAAATTAAAATATTTAAATTAAACATTTACGGATTCAAGATTTAAATTTTAAGTTCCAGAAATTAAAAGGATTTAATTTAGATTTAAAATTTTGAGTAGGGACTAAATTGAAAATATGTAAGAGTTCAGGGGAAAAAGTTCAAATATCTTATTTTAATGGATATTTGGCATGTATATCTAGATGGATACGTGTATTACATGGGAAAAGGATCAGAATACAGCCCAAAGAGTGAAGATCAGAATTCTCAACCAAAAAATTGATCTTTTAATCTCGATTTGTCCAATCTGCCCGGTGGAATTTTAAATTGATCGTACATTTGCGATCACGATTTCGAGTGCTACATTTTGATGTAAGTTTCATTACAATTTATCAAGTTTCAATTTTAAGCTTTTGTTGGAATTAAGGTTTGATTGTATAAACGTATTCTAGTACATACGACGATAGCTTATCTAAGACGGATCGAAAAAATATCGTCGTTTGAACTTGTTTATGAATTTTTGAATATTTTTCAGAAATCTGAAATTATGGGGCTGTTGATCTCGTGTATGGGCTGATGAATTGATGTTGATATTGGGTTTAGATCATTGTAAATAATGATGTTTATTATTTTGGAAATACTGAAATCGAGTCGTTAATCCGTCGAAGTAAGTTTGATGAATTTTTGGAAATGTATGTTGCTAATTTCGAAGTTCATGTGATGAAATGATATTTACATGAGTTATATATCAATGTTTAGATGATGTGTGAGTTTATAGAATTATCAGTTTCGGACCGTTACTCTGTCGGTTTGAATTCCGGTCAAATTATAAAGCCTTGAGTTGTTGAACATTGGTTTGAGCTGACTAGTGTTCTTGGTAAGTTAGAATGCTATATTGAATGATTTGTTATGAATTTAAGATTGATCAAGAGTGCATTGAGTTCGAGTTCGCACCGATTCGAATCAATTGAAGATTGATCAAGATTTGAGTTTCTAGCCTTGAGATTGCTACCATTCTAGCTAGTGAGTTGATACAAGATTTGTGTATTATAGCTTGAGGATTGGAGATACTTAGTTATCAAGATTGAAAAGGTATGATTCGACGATGATCGACTTGGGGATGAGTGTCGAGAAGAGTTTTATATCTCGATTACTTAAAATCACACAATTAGATGCTTTACATGTTTACATGCTTATATGATTGTATGCTTTGCTTGATTCATGAGGTGACTAGCATGGTTGGGTGATTTTTTGCTTGAGCTATGTTCAAAATTCTATCCATTCTAGAAATCATGTGATTATGCTAGGCTATGACATGAGGTGATTGTGTTGAAAACAATAGTGAGGGCAAGTATTGTAGCAATTGTGTTATTCATCAACTCATTTGCATTTTGAGCCTAACCCTCGTTTCGGTTTTGTCCTGAGATCATTGATGAGTTATGAGCATCAATATCTAGTATCAGTGGTGAGTTTATATCATTGATATTTAGACTCCGTATATAGCATCAGTGATGAGTTCGAGCATTGATGATGATTTGATGCGTTCTATCATCTATACCGGTGTCGTCTTTGAGGTTTATGAATTGTTGAGCAGGATTAGATTACAGGTGAGAATTTATTTATGACATTCTGAATTGTTATGTCTTTGTCATTATCAATTGTATCTCCCTGTTGAGCAAAGAATTTTATGCTCTCGAAACTTAGAATCAGTATTGATGAAAAATGAGATGATCTAGAATATGATTATATGATATCTATTCTTGAGGATATTAAATTAAAAACCACTCGAAGTTTATTGTGGCTTAGATTGATCAAGGTAAGAGTTGATATTTTAATTATTAGCGATGATTGAATTGATTCATATCGGATGAACCTCGAGACAAAACATAGATCGAAACTCGATTTTAAGAATTTCAGAATTTCAGAATGAAATCAGATTGGATCAGTGATGTAAGTGATTGGTAAGAATCCTTGAGTTAAGAATTTTATTGATCTTGACTTGTCGATGTGAAGAATGTGGTGTAAGTTTTGAGAGAGTGTTGTATAATACTCTGAGATCAAAGCTAGATGTTTCTAAACGCCCATTCTGAGTTGATGTTTAAGATTATGGCATTATGAGATTGATATACGAATGAAAAGATTGTATCTTATTAATTGGTTCTAAGATGATTAGATTTTGGTAATAGATTGAATTATTGGAAATTGATCTAAGTTGCTATACTTTTGAAAGTTATTTGTGAATATTCAGATGTCAGTACTCTTGTGCTAAACTTTTGGGATGCGTATGATTGATATAATATTTTGAGAATTATATTAGATCCCCAATCGATTGTATGGAGGACTTGTTGAGTTATCCGATATTGTTCTTTCGAAAATGATGATTTGATCAAGTCTTAAGAGAACATGTATGGAATTCCAGCTTGGAATTGATTCGAGGAGTTATTGTGATTGTAAGAGTGGAAGAGTTATGAATTTAAGAGTTTGTTCAGGAGAAACTATTTTCTTATATAATAAGAGGATAATTAGTGCTTTTGGGATAATACCGATTTTAGTTACAGTTGAGCCTTTATTTCGATTAATCTGAAAATACTTGAATCCTATTGTAGTTATGCATCCTTGATTCGCATAACATTGAATTCGATGAGAATTACCTTTTGGTATCGATTGATATTCGAGTATGAACTTGGAAATTGAAAATTCTTAATATTTCAAATTTTAATTCTGGACATTGATATTGATTCAGGTGAAATTTGATTATTTGATTCATTTGTGATCTCGATTTTATTTTAACATCGGATTATGCCATGAGATTGTATCTCTTTTTCGATGACTGCGTGCGGATTCCTCGTGAGTGAGGCCACGTTGACAACCATGATTTTGGTTTGTCTTGATGATGGGCATGATGTCATACCCGATGACGGGTGATCATCTGATTTGATATTGATTGATTGGCTCGCATAATTTATTCATGGAGCCTTAGAATTTGATTTATTCACCCCTTGTATTGAGATGCAAGTGAGTTGTTTTCACTTAGCAGAGATTGTTGTCCAGAATTCATTCTATTGATGATCATGATTTGAGAGAATCTCTTTGATATCATTTTGATTCCGACTCGGAGAGTCATTGATTATTGATGAATATCTTCAGTATTTGTAATTTTGTTGGCTCGTAACTAATAGAGATAGATAGCACTATTAGAATTTATTGTTCGACTGAAACAGATAAAGTTTTAGTTTAATGATAGTACAGATTTTTGGTATTTTGGGTGAGATTTTGAATCAGAATGGTCGTGGATTGAATAAATGATTTGTGATGATATTGAATTAGTTTAGCGAACCCTTCGGATTCGAATTTGGGTTTTTAAAAAACATTTCAGATGTTTTAGAAACAATTAATAGGATTCACCCGATGAATCGGTGATATCGGATTTATCTTTTGATCTTTGGATTTTGTGATGATTGTTCGGGAATTTAAGAAATTTTTGCGGTAAAATTCTATTGATGGACTAAAAACATAATTTTTAATTCAGAAATAATATTGAATTTTCAGTGTCTCTCTTAGATTTTTGAATCTCGTTAGTAGCATCCGAATTTGATTTCGTGAATTGCTAACACCTGAGAACAGAAAGGGTGAATAAGAAGAAAATAAGTGAATTAGTGAAACTGGTAACGAATAAGTTTCAATGCAGACATAGAAGTACAAGGAGTATTGTTTACACTTGATGAGATTAATTCGATTTTGATTTCGATTTTGATCAGACGAGAGATCTTGGAATTTGGATTTTTCCTGTATGATTGATTATATCAGAATTGATTTTGGAAGAATTGACAAGAATTTTTGAATTATTTTGGATTGTGATTGCTCCATGATTGCGAGAAAAGATTGTGACTCGCAGATGAATATGTGATCTTACGATATGACATCGAAGAAAGAACTTTCTGATATTGAATTTTGAGATTTTGTGAAATGATTGATTGATCGAAATTGACTTATAAGTCATTAGAAAAAGGTCGAATTGTTTGAGATTGACTCAGTATATGAGTTTGAGATGTTAGGAACTGTCTGATTGACATAAGTTCATCTAAATTCTAAACTTATGGATTGGGTTTAGTTTGAGATTGATTGATCAAAGATTGAATTATGGACTCGCTAGAGTTATCAACTAACAGTCAGGTATGATCTGATGACTGAATTAGTTCAGAGTTAAATATTTAAGAAATTCTTTATCCTCGTCTCATCAAAGTACAATAAACTAATTTCAGACTGTCCGACAGTCAGAACAGACTTTTCTTATATTTTTTTGAGGACATTCTATGAGCCTTAGTGCTAGATTTTGGCACTAGTTGGCCAGATTTATGACTTTGATTGAATGTTCTGATTTGAACTATTATAAAAAGATAAGAGATGACTTTTTCCGAAGCGATATACGATGAGTAATACGAATTTTTCTCATTTCGAGAATGATGTTTCTGAAATACATCAGTTATAGAGTCAGATTTGATCTGATATGGTCATAGAATTCAGAGAAAGTGATTATAATTTTGAATAGAATCAGAACAGTGGGAGATAGATGTGTCAGAGTTGTAAGTCTTGATTCAGACTTTAACAATGGAACAAGATTCGTTCTTTTGCACTTTAGCAAGATGAGACCGAATTGAATTAGACTTTGAACTACTTTGATTGATCGATAACCGATTACAGATACAGATTGCGTACCGAAAAGAGTAGTTCTAGAATAAGTTCATTCTAGTTGTTTCAGTATGATGACTTAGATAAGAATCGAATAAGTCATTTGGAAGATAGAACAAGATATGAGTTATAGATATCCGAATCTCTTTATTGCAATGAGATTGAGTACAGGTTCTTTTCATATCTTTATCTGATGTGCTCAGTTGCATGTGATTTCGAGGACGAAATCAATTCTTAGAGGGGGAGAATTGTAACGCCCCAAAAATTAATTATCGAATTAATTAGCAATTGAAATAATTATTTAGTTGATGAAATAATTATTATTGCTAATGAGGTTATAGAGTGTATTTACAAAATACACGTGTCAATTAATCAATGAGTTTGATTATTTTTAGAGATCTGGAATATTTTAGCATTTTGGAATAATTATTGAGATATTGAAATAAAAATAATTATTTATGCTAGATAAATTAATTTGGAAGAATATTTGACCGAGTTGACTGGTCAGAGTCTAAGTTGGACTTAGTAATTAATTTGGAAAAATTATGAGTCCAATTGACTGGTAAAAGTCAATAATTTCAGAAATGGTATTAATAGACGTGGATTGTGTGTACCGAAAAATATCAGATTTAGGACTAAATTTTACCATTTGAGATCAAATAAATTAGTCTGAGACCCGAAAATATCGGGTTACTATAAATAGAAAACACGCGTTGAAGCATCAGAAAAGAAAATACAGAGTTAAGATTTTTCCCTAATTTTTCAAAATTCCCGACTGGTACTATAGCAGTCCACATTTTTTATTTTTCCGGCCGTTCACCGTAGCTCCGATCGAAGATCCGAACCGTAAGATTGTAGCCAAGATCAAGACAAATCTATTGGTATAAAGAAATAAAAAATCCAAAGGTTGGATCGCCGGGAAATCGGCGATGAACAAACAAATTTTGCGAAGGTACTATTCATCATCTTCTTCGCCGAGATTTTCACGATTTTAGCTCGTTTTTGTTGGTTTTAAAGCTAGTAATCGATTATTTGGTTGTGGGGAGCATTTCCTTAGCTCATGGGAGCATTTTGGTTCAGAAACGGCGTTGATCGAAGCCCGAAAAGTTTATCGCTGCCGCTTGGTTTTTTCTCCGATCGCCGGCGCGTCGGACCTCTGTTCAGGGCGTGGCTTAGATGGTTGGAATCATCTGGTCGAGCTCTACATATATGGAAAATTTCATAATTTTTGGAGAAGTTTTGCATCGCCGTCGCCGGACCGCCGCGTCGCCGCAGTCTTCTTCGATTTTCCGGTGACCTCCGGCGAGTTAACCATTTTTTATCGTCTCGACGTGATAGATCCAAATATCCAAGTTTCGAGTCGATATTCGAATTAGTGAAGCGGTGAGAACGCGATAAAGTTTGCAAATTTATCGGTCAAAGTTTGACCAGAGTTGACCGATGTTGAATTTTGTATATTATGTTATTTTTCGCAGATTCGATGCTAGTCGAGGATATCTAAAAGCAAGCATCAGCAGTTTAGGGGTTGGAACGTTTCTAGACTTGGAAAACCGAGGTATGAGCTGATATTGATTTTTGAAGGGAATGAATACTCGAGCGAGTTTGAGATTCTCGAGTTCCCGATTAAAAATCACATACTTGCATGTTTATTTGATTATTCGATATTGAATGAGAATTTGAATGATTTAATTGATTTTTGATATTATTTGAAAGACATGAGTTTGTCTATATAAAATTATTTGAAGTAAGTGATTTATACATTCGATTTAAAAAGCATGAGATTGCTTATTTGAATTATTTCAATGATTTTCGATATTATATTCATGAGTTTGAATTTACGAGTTGAATGTGTTGACATCTTCGATACATTGATGTCTGGATACACAGATTTATTATTTTCGATTCGATTAAATTGCATTTAATTCATATGCATTCATCTTGAGCCAAATTTCTTGATTTTTAGAGGGCTGAGTTGCCCAGATTCGAATTAGACGTTTGGAAACTATATCGAGTGGCCTGTGATGTTGAGTTCCCCCAGTGTCAGCATACTCCTATAGTTGCGCGAAAGTGTAGAGGTTTGAGACGCATAGCACCACCCCGAGCGGGAGCATAGGTGGGTTAGTTGCATGATCTTGACCTCGGGATCCCATCCTATTGTCCAATATTCCTTTGATTATCTGATTTGATAATCCCGATTTTTAAACACATGCATTTCATTTTCATTTTCATTGAAGAATATGAATGTATATTATGATTTTAATATACTTACTTGATATTACATATTACGTCGCTTTTACTGGGATTTTATTCTCACCGGAGTTATCCGGCTGTTATCTTGTTTTGTATGTGTACTTGACAACAGGTGGGGCAGGAGCTAGTCAGAGTCGGCATGGTTAGCTCGGGATCGAATGATAGATGTGAGGCGTCGATTTAGGAGTCGAATAACTTTAAGAACTCGGTTAATTTTTGTAGCATGCTTTTATTGTTGAATTTATTGTATTGCATGTATTTTAAACCCCAATTATTTTTAGTATTGATATTTGTCCAAGACCGAGTTTAAAATTGTTTCTTTAGTGAGCCAGAGATGATCTCGCTCAAGCCGTATATTTTTCTAACGCTCAGGCGAGACACTGTTCTTGATAAAAAAAAAATAAATTTTGATTGTCTTGGCTCATTTATTTATGGATGATTATTTTACTATTCAAGATTAGATGATTAGAATCGAGGTCCTCACAATTATGCTACGTATTTATGTTATGATTATATTTACGACGCAATTTATGCTTACGATTTTATGATCATGCATGCATTAGAATCCTCAGGTTATTTTTATATACGATATGTGCTTGCATGTGGTTTTATTTAGTAGTACTTGTTATTATAAGTAGAGCATGCTGGGCCTTTAGGCTCACTAGATCTAAATGGTGTGCAGGTAAGTTTGATACAATTACTGATGATGTGGTCTCGACTGGTGGCGAGGACCTCTGAGCATCTGTGGCTAGTTGGCTTCCCCGTGACCTCTGCAGTATTTATTTCCGCACTTTATTGAGATTTGACCGAGGATTGTATTAAACTATTTTACCTTGCATGTTTCCTACATTACTATTCGTATTTTGATTTGGTTGCATTTGGGATTTAAACTATGTAATACCGCATTTCACGTGCATGGATTACCTTTAAATTATTCGGGCGTTTTAAATTGCTAGAGTTAATCAATTTACTATATACTATATTACTTGGACTAAATCTATTTTCAGTAATGACACACACACACATATATATACATATATATATATATATATAAAATCCCTCGAATATATTTTTTTTAAAGTTTTGAAGTTGGAACAACAATATACAACAGATATAACATAATAGCAGTAGCAGCAGCAGCAACAAGAATTTTTTATTTTCGGGCAGAGCTTGACTCGCTCGAGCAGGTGTATGTGCGCTCGAGCAAAGATTTTTCATCCATGGACCAGCATTGCGCTCGCTCAAGCGCTGGTTTATGCGCTCGAGCAAGACAGGCTCGGGTTTTGTTTTTTTTTAAAAAACATTTTTTGACATCAGTTGTCGTTTGATTTGAATACCTTATTTATTTAAATATGATATTATTAGTAGATGAGTCCTGAGGTCCCACGAAAATGAAGAATTTAATTATCTAAAAGTTGGTCATGGGGCTGAGTAGTCGAGGAGGCGAAAAAGATTTGCATGGAACGGATGTTCGAGAACCTTATGTCAAACATGTTCAAGAAATTTAATGCATTTTATCAATGTTATGCATATTTATTTGGAACTCATGTTTTAGCATGTCATTTTAAGCTCAAATCATGTTTTAAATACGTTATTTTGCGATCGCATATTTTTATAGTTTCATGTATTGCACGTATTAGGTAGTGTTGGAGTTTTGGTATGTGTTAGCATCGGTATGTTCAGATATATTTTCAAGTGTCGAGCCATGAGATTTTGAGTTTTTGATCGAATTTAATTTTATGCACGATTTATTATACTTACGAGCACGATGTATGTTTTACAAAAAAGGTATTCTGCATTTCATATTTTCATAAGAATGAGTGAGAAATATGGGATGTCATAGTTAGACCGCCTAGTACATACACTCTGCTTCATGAAGAAGGTCATAAAGAGCCTGACCATGGACGTGCTCCAAGGAACTTTAAGGAAACAATATCTGATGCTGGAACAAATAAATGACTTGAAGCCATGCAGTCTGATTTGCACTCAATGTATTCCAACCAAGTTTAGTCATTAGTGGACCCATCTGAGGGAATTGTTCCAATAGGATACAAATGGATCTAAAAAAGAAACAGGGAGCGGATGGGAAGGTATTGAGCTTCAAAGCAAGATGGGTTGCGAAAAGATACACTCAAAGTCAAGGATTTGACTTCGAGGAAACCTTTTCACAAGTCTCTATGTTTAAGCACATAAGAATTCTGCTAGCCATAATAACATGTTATGACTATGAAATATGGAAAATGAATGTGAAGACAACATTCCTTAATGAAGATATTAAGGAAGAGATTTATATGTCTCAACCTGAGGGATTCACATCGGTGGAAAGCGAACATAAGATATGTAAGCTTCAGAGATCCATATACGGTCTCAAACAAGCATCAAGGAGTTGGAACCTCATATTTGATAGCACTATCAAAGAGTTTTGTTTTGTGAAGAATCCTGATAAACCATGTGTATACAAAAAAGTAAGTGGCAGTGCAGTAACATTTATAAGTATTTATGTTGATGATATCCTCGTCATTTGGAATGGTGTACGATTATTGCAATCAACTAAAGTGTGGTTAGCGAGTAAGTTTCAATGAAAGATATGGGTGAAACATCCTATGTATTAGGAATACATAAATATAGGGATAGATTAAAGAGAATGTTGACCCAATCTATATATCGATAGGGATAGATTAAAGAGAATGTTGACCCAATCTATATATCGATACCATACTAAAGAGGTACACTATTGATGAATCCAAGAGAGGAAATTTACCAAGGAGTCATGGAGTTACTCTATCCAAGTCAATGTGCCCCAGGACTTATGAGGAGATAGAGATGATGACACGTCTTCCCTATGCATCTTCATTTGGTACCATAAAGTATGGTATGATATCAACAAGACATGTTATATCATATGTCCTCAGTGTCACGAGCTGCTACCAGGAGAATCTCGGTCCTATGCATTGGAAAGCCGTGAAAGACATTCTTAAGTACTTGAAAAGAGCTAAGAATTTGTTCATGGTTTATGTGGTGAAAAATTAAAGTTGGATGGCTACACTGATTCTAGCTTCCAAAGACACATGGATGATTCAAAGTCAACCTCTTGTTTTGTATTTATGTTCAATGGTGGTGCTGTCTCTTGGAAGAGTTCGAAGAAGGACACCATAGCAGATTCAACCACTGAAACCAAATACATTGCTTCATCGAATACAACAAAATAGGCAGTTTGGATGAATAATTTCATCTAAGAGTTGGGCGTCATTCCTATTGGATTTGATCTAGTCTCAATGTACTGAGACAACAATGGTGCTGTTGCGTAAGCAAAGGATCCCAGGTCTCATCAGTGTTCAAAACATATATTGAGGAAGTTTCACATCATCTGGAAGATTGTGACAAGAGGAGATATATCTATCGATAGAGTTTGCTCTGCAGATAACGTTGCTGATCCACTAAGGAAGCCCCTTCCAGGTCCATTGATTCAGAAGCATCGTGAGGCAATGGGATTAAACTTTATGGGTAGTTGGCAATAGGAAAAGTGGGATATTGTTAGAATAGATGCCCTAAAATTCCAACTATAGGCTAGAGATTAAATTGACTCACATGTAATAAACAATCATTATTTTAATTTAATTTATATTTTATATTTATTCTGGCATTTTTTTTTATTTGTATACCCACGAAAACTGCATGCATAAAGACCTTGAATATACTATAGTAAAATAAATATGAGTTTGTGCATATAATGACAATCATGAAAAATATATTTAAAATACTATATATTTTAAAAAAGTGCTTAGTCAATTAAGCCACCTAAAGGAAGGATAAATGTCTCTTGAGTTTGAAACTAGAATGTAGCACCCGATATTTTGATACGTAAATTCGCATGTATAATTAGGAAAATAATTATTTAAAATTTAGAAATGTGGGTTAAATATTATTTATGTGTTATTATGTGTATTATGTGCATGATTTAAATTATTTTAGCATTTAACCCATAATTATTGAATTTCTTTATTTTTGAGTAATTAATTGATTTTATCGCGTAGACGGAACT